>NC_057811.1:77827876-77850817 GCF_018294505.1 Triticum aestivum | reverse complement strand
GCGGGCGTCGGCGACGTGGGCGGTTGCGGGCGTCGGCGGTGGCGTGGGCGGGTGCGGGCGTCGGCGGTGGCGTGCGGGAGATCGAGGTCAGAGAAGGGGATCGAGCGAGAGAGTGAGAGAGAGGAAAGAGATAGGAGCTAGCGCGGACCGGTGTTGTAGGCAACTTAGCTATAGCGCGTGTTGGCAAAACGCGCTATAGCTAAGTTAGCTATAGCGCTGCCCAGGCCAAAACGCGCTACTGCTAACTTTTTTTTATATTTTCTATTTTATTTTCTTTTTTCTTTTTATTTATATTTATATTTTTCTTTTTCATTTGCACTTCTTTTTTTATTTTTCTTGCATTTCATTTTCCACAACTTATTAGTTCCTTTTTCTTTTTCTTTCATTTCATTTTGCAAAACTTCCTTTCTTTTTCTTTTTCTTTCATTTGCACTTTTCTTTTTCTTATCTTTCTTTTGCACTTTCCTTCCTTTAATTTGGTCTGTCGTTGGAGCAATACCACTGTTACCCTCCGGATAATAATTAGTATAATATATATTACATCATTTGACCCCTATCGACGGTATACAAAATAGCTAGACACACACAAACTTTGTGGATTAGTTTGTCAGCTTGGGCGACGACGACGCTTCAGACTGATCTTCTTCCCTCTTTTGTTCGTTGTCGAATAATTGAGCCCATGGTCGTGACTTTTCCTTCTCCAGGGATTACGATCTTTCGTAGGTAATGTAGTCTTCATTCTTCTTTTGACGTATGTTTCATCGTCATCAGCATCATATTCCCTCATCGGATCACCGTACTGGTCATAGTCTTCCTCGTTGGCGACTCCATCCATTCCGGCGATGCTCCTTTTGCTTCTCCTCACGACAACACGCCTGGGATTGATTGGATCAGTTATGAAGAAACATTGTGTCACATGTTTAGCGTGTACCCATGGCTCATTTTTTGCGATGGCGTTGACGGTACCGCTATCGGAGTCGGGTATACACATGGTAGTGAAATGTTGGTTTTCTCTCTGTACATTCTTAGCCCATCTGAGATGGAACATCGTCGCGCTATGCAATCCAGAGTAGTTAAGCTCCCATATCTCTTCGACCCTTCCGTAATATCTTTCAATTACATTCCCGGTCATGGTTTCCATTGTCACCCCTGAGTTTTGGTCATCACTGTTTATATCTTTTTCCTCCGTGTAGAACGTGTATCCGTTGATATCGTATGCTTGATAAGTCGCGAGGTTGGTCGAGGGGCCATGTGCTAAGGCGTATATGAGTGTTTCGTTCGGACAACCCTCTTCCGGGGCATTAGCCAGAACTCGCTCTTTGAACCAACGCAAGAAAGTGGAGTTGTGCTCTCTAATAACTTCAGCGTCCGTCCTGTGCACCCCACAGTCAAGGTACTTCTTTGCGATGGTCTCTTTGTGTAGGGTCACGAAATCTTCTAGCACATCTAGGTGTTGTAGCACTACTAAGTTTGCCCTGTCAAGGTCGTTTTGTCGGCCCGAGCGTAACACATTCACATCCCTATGACCGTTGGTGTGACCTTCGCCTTCGAGCCTTCCACAGTGCTTGTTAATGGGCAAACCAACAACAGGGTCTCCGGTGCCTACTAGATAACTCTCACAGAAAGAGATGCACTCTTTGGTCAGATATCCCTGGGCTATGCTTCCATCTAGATGGGACATGTCACGAACGAATCCTTTGATGACGCATTCATCCTCTCGAACGGCATCATGCTGTGCAGGAATGTCGGTGTAACACCCGCAGTGTCATGCTACAGTAACCCTATGTGATTAAGCTAATCATTTTTCCAAACAGTGTTTAATCACCTTTGTTCAATATCCCATTTGAAATTCCAGTCAATTCAAATTCAAGTGAAGTTTGAAGTTGATCAAAAGTTGCTGGCAAAATGTTCATCATTTGTCAAAAATTCCATAACAAATGATTGTTAAGGAAAACAACATCACCTCCAAGCTAAGATGGACTATAGCAAATTAAAACAGTGCCAACTCAGCAAATTAATTGCTTTTCCATGTTTTTGCAAATTCGATCTATTTCAGACTTCTTCCAAACTTTTTGTGGCTGTGTCAAACATTGCATTGTATTTATGTGGACAGTTCCCATATTTTACAAAGATCATTTTGGCACCCCCAAATATTACAAAACCCTTTCTGTAAAAAAAGAAATAAAAAAAGGGAAAAGAAAAGGCCAGGCTGCACTGTGCACTTGGCCCAGCCGCGCAACAGTGCAGCCCAGCCCGCCTAACCCTGCCGTCCCCTACCTCTGTTCACCAGGGGCAGGGTGGACGCGCGCGCGCCGTCCGTGGCCGCCGATGGCCACGGGGCGGCCATCCGGCGGCTCCCCGGCGCCTACTAGGTCGCCCTCGCCCCGGACGAACCCTAGCGTCCCTCCCCACTTGCTTCCTCGCCTCCTAGATCCACTCCGCTCTCCCTCGGGCCTCTCTCCCCCATGTCGCCCGACGATGTCGTCGCCGTTCTCTCGCACCACCATGGCGACCGTCAACCCCGAGCTTCAACAACGCCTCCACGAGCTCCGCCGTTCTCCGCTCCTTCGTCTCCAACCACCAGCAGGAGTTGGGAGGCCCCGCTGAGGGCATTCTTCTCCGCCCCCTTCCGCCTCTGTCGCCGACGATCCTCGTCGTCTCCGGCGAAACCTGCAGCTACTAATCCATCAAGGGCTTTTCTTGGCCGCTCGGTGAGCCCCTCTCTCCCTCCATTCCTTCTTCCCGCGGCCGCATTCGTCCCTAGCTAGTTCGCCTCCATTGCCGTGCCTCTGCTTCCGTCGGCGTGCTCGTGGCCGTGCCGTTGCTGCCCATCGAGCTCATATGAGCTCGAGATCGTGCTCAGCACGTCCGTGCGGGCTCGTGGCACCCCTCCTTCGCGCTCTGTCGACCCCGTAGCGCCGACCCCGTGCTCCGATCGAATGTGCTTCCGCGCAGCTCGTCGCCGGTGTTGTTCCGCCGACCTCTTGGTCATTTTCTCGTGCCCATCTTGCTCGCGCGTGCACGTAGGCCTCGCCCCGCTCTCTGGATTGCCCAATCTCGCGCCGTACCACCGTTGTCGTTGCTCGCCTGAAGCACCTCGCCCCGGTGAGCTCGAAGCGCTCGCCCTTGTCCGTTCCAGCCACTCCGGCCACCACCGTTGGACGCGCGGCCCCGAGCCGCGTCGAACGCTCCCGGCCACAACCCCGCAGACCCCCTGTGAGCGAAACCCGCGCCCCTACCGAGCCGCGCCGCCGCGTTTGGCTCGTCGGAGTCAACTCTGGCGTGTCTCCGGCCGGTGTCCGACGTGGCGTCCACGAGGCACCACCTGGGCCACTAACTAGTGGGCCCAGGGGCCCCCTTTGACCTGTTGACTTGGGTCAACACTGGCGTGGCCGCCCCCAGTGCCACTGACATGTGGGCCCCGCGCTAATTAAACATGTTTTATAAATAAATAAAATGTTAATTAATCTTTTAATTAGTTTTAATCACTAATTAGTCGTTGACTAATGGGACCCACACCCCTAACTACTACTGTTAGTCAAATTAATCCACTGTTATCCCACAGAGGCTGACATGTGGGTCCCGGTGGCCCCACTGGTCAGTTTGACCTGGTCAGCCGTCCTGTTGACTGCTGACGTCACAATGATGTCATGCTGATGTCATAATTCCTTTTCTGTTAATCTAAATAATTTCAGAATATGCTTTAATCTTTGAAAACAAATAGAAAATCAACCGTACCTCGGATGAAAATGTTTTCTACATGAAAGTTGCTCACAAAAATCCAACGAATGCGGATACGCGGTCCGTTTACCTGTCAGATGCCTCTAACTATTTGGACATGGAACATTCCCCCTCCGGTCATCTGTCTGACACAGGTCCGGAACCGGGAATACATTCCCGGTTGAATGCCCCCTCCACCTTTATCGTGTAGCCATACGTTAGGTCACACCCGGCACAACATATTGCCATGTTATGCTTTGTGATGCTATGCTTGCTTTATATTTATTGTTTCTTCCCCCTCTTCTCTCCGATAGACCCCGAGACCGATGCCGCCCCTGTGATCGACTACGTCGACGACGACCCCTCCTTGCCAGAGAAACCAAGCAAGCCCCCCCTTTGATCATCCCGATATCGTCCATTCCATTCTCTCATGCTTGCATTAGATTTTTCTACTGTTATTGTTTGCTCCTATTCTGATGCATAGCCTGCTTTTGTAACCTGCTCATTGTTACCTACCTGCTTATCCTAAACTGCTTAGTATAGGTTGGTTAGTGATCCATCAGTGACCCCCACCTTGTCCTTGTTGCCCCTGCTTCATCATCGAAGACCTGATCATCGGGATCGAAGACCAGGACCCGACACCGCACATCACTTTCCCCTTAGTTGCTCGACACTACTGGGTTACTATCGAGTGCCGGGGGTGAGACCTCATCAGCACTTCTGATGTTACCCTGTAGTGTAGCTATTCGGTCGTGGTCATCGAGGGTGATTCCGCCTTAACCACTTCCGATACGACTCTATCGTGCAACCCCTCAAGTGTGAACTTCGAGGGTGGTTCCTCTTATGTTCACCTTGATGATTACATCGAGTGGAATCCGTCAAGGCTGATTCCTCAGGTTTTCCCCTTGGTGTTAGACACACAGTTACTATGGTTACTATGACTTTACACTGAACCATGTTACTAAAGACGGGTCGGCTCTGAGGGGTACCCGCGCGAGCATATTTGCGAGTGATGAGGAGTCGGGTTGACCGGGAGGGTGCCCGCGAGATAATTACGAGGCGTGGCTGAGCATTCCTAGCCCTTGCCACAAGTCCTCGAGACGGGGCAACAGGGTCACATCTTTCGTGAATCTCTGCTTGTTACCGCGCGTTCCTAATCCACTACGATTTGGATATTTGATCCGAGGGGCCTCTGGCCTGATAGCACTAACCATCACGTGGGCATAGTATGGGCGTTCTGAGTCGTATACATCAGCCGAAGCTTAATAGACGTCAGCGACTGAGCGGTGCGCGCCGGGTTGGATTGCGTAAGCACCTGCCTTGTTGAAGGAGGTAGCTAGGTCTGCTCATCGGCCGCCCACGCAACGTGCAGGAGTTCCCGGGGCGATGGCCCATGACCCCTGGGGGCATAGGTTTAGTCCGGCGTGCTGACCTCTCTATTAATCCTAGGTCGGGTTGCGGCGTATTGTTTGGCCGAGGCCGGGCATGACCCAGGAAAGTGTGTCCGGCCGGAGTTAATCGAGCGTGGTGGGTAAGCTGGTGCACCCCTGCAGGGAAGAAAACATCTATCGATAGCCTGTCGTACGGTAACGGACACTTGGAGTTGTATCCCGATCGATACAACTAGAACTGGATACTTGTGATGAGAATTGGATTGTGATGAGAAATGGATAGTATGGCTCTGGGATTGCTTTCTCACAGGGAGTCGAGAAAGGATCTCTGGCCGAGGTTGATAACACTTCTACTAGTTTACTTTATGCTACTCTACTCCCTCCTGTTGCTGCAAGATGGTGGTTTCCAGAAGATGCTAGTCTTCGATAGGCTAGGCTTTCCCCTTCTCTTCTGGCATTCTGCAGTCCAGTCCACAGATACAACCCTTTTCATTGATACCGATGCATATGTAGTGTAGATCCTTGCTTGCAAGTACTTTGGATGAGTACTCACGGTTGCTTTGCTCCCCCTTTTCCCCCTTTCTTCTTCTTTCCGGTTGATGCAACCAGATGTCGGAGCCCAGGAGCCAGATGCCACCGCCGATGCTTACTACTACGTGGAGGCCGCCGACGACCAGGAGTGGTTAGGAGGCTCCCAGGCAGGAGGCCTTGCCTTTTCGATCGATGTTGCTTTCGTGCTAGCCTTCTTAAGGCAAACTTGTCTAACTCATGTCTGTACTCAGATATTGTTACTTCCGCTGACTCTTGAGTATTCGAGCTTATGTATTCGAGCCCTCGAGGCCCCTGGCTTGTAATATAAAGCTTGTATTATTTTAATTTGTGACTAGAGTTGTGTTGTGATATCTTCCCGTGAGTCCTTGATCTTGATCGTACACATTTGCGTGTATGATTAGTGTACGATTGAATCGAGGGCGTCACAAGTTGGTATCAGAGCCGACTGCCTGTAGGATCCCCCTTTCCAATTCCTTGGCTGAAGTTGAGTCTAGAAACCGAAAACTGTTTTACTAACTTGGCTGTGTGGCTTACGGGCCCACGTCGCCAATTGGGTGGTATTAGGATCTTTTATTATCATCTATACTCTGGGACTCTGATCTCTCTTCCTTTCGGGTTAAACGATTTTGCTAACTCTAACATTAGGATCTCGTAACTACTTCCTCCCGGAGAGCCCCTTATTACAGATGATCGCCTGCTGCACCAGAAGATTCCGAAGTTACTCTACGATGTTCTCCTGAAACTTTGTGCCCGTCGCTTTTGCAATTCCCTAGCACCGATATATCCTTATGGATAACTACGTACACTTGCCATTCATACAGTCATTCCCTGTTGCTCTTGTTATTACAAGATACCCGAAAGTATTCTCCGACTTTCGAGAATCCTTTTTCCGACTGCCTTGCAGCTCTTTTCCTCCTGAATAACCCTACGAAAAATTCCTCACACTTATCGGGGATTCATTCATCCCAAGTTGATCTTATGTCTCACAAAATTCTTCGAATGCAATTCGATCTCCCAAAGATCCTCTGTAGCCTAGTGCTCCCGAAAGTCTTGTCTGCCTGCATTATGGTTAAATCCATATGTCTAGCAATATTCATTAACATCCTTTGTCCTTGTCATCCTGAGCCTATTGATTCTTTATGTTGCAATTGCTCGCAATAATCAGTCGAACCCTGAAATTTGACCTTCCGGCTCATACGTCATTCTGGACATGAGTTGGATCTCGGCCACTCATGTTGTAATGATTTTCCACCTAGTTCCCTTCAACTTGAATGTCGAATTATTCAGCTGTTTCTATAATCTGATGCCTTTGCATTCTTTCCCTCTTCTGATTGAGTACTGATACTCACATCAGATCCATTGGGGACCGCTGCATCCTTTGTTGGATTATTATCCAGCAATGTTCTTCATATTCAAAATCTCGTGCGCTCTTCCCCTGATACATATTGCCTTCGGTAAATTGTATCCTTTGCTTATTGTCAACCATATGCTCTACTATTGAGCTGATGTTATATGCTCTGGAAGTTAGTGGTAGGTGTTCCTAAGATACCCCTACGGGTTGAACCTATGCCTTCCCTAATCCGTGTGAACTCAAAAGAGATGTGAGTCTTACTCTTCTGGTACTTCGCCAGATAAATCTTCTGCACTACAATTTCTTCAAAAACGATGAGTGAATGAAAGGTTATGCATTGAAGAAGTGGGAGTCGACCTTGAACCTTTGTGTTCATGCCCATGGACCCGATGTAGAACTTATCGTGGAAGCTGCTCGTAAAAATGATTACCCCCTTGTTATAAGTTAATCTTGTATCGGTGGTTTGATCATTCATAACCGTGGTTCCGACCATAGTTTCTCCTTAATTTCATTTCCCGGACAAGTTAAAATACTTGTCTTCTGCAGATCATTTCATCTGTCCAACCTCTAATTTTGATCTACCTCGAGTATTGCCCCTTGTTATCTCGAGGATATTGTGTCATTGCACTACCTCTTGTAAATTCTCATTGGAATGATACTCCATCACATCATTCCTAGCTTGATCGGTTATATCATTATCATGCTAAATTTTAACTGTGCTACCAGGTCCTTTCCGGAGCACAATTTTCGACGACGAGCTAAGCTTATGTCGATCTTCCTTGTCATACCATTTTTCCATGAACAGCAAGCTTGCTTTCGAGTTTGTGTCGTATCCGTGGTTCCAATAGCCTTTCGCTTCATCCTTCCTGTTGCTTGATGTCGTCGCTCCTCGATGGCATCTTTTTAGAGCCTCTCGACAAATGTGTTGTGATCAGCATCAACATTTTGACTTCTGTTGAGATGAAAATTGAATTCATGGTGAGAAATACCATCCTTGACCTTCGATGATTTGAGTTATCATTGACAACCCCCTTGTCTTCTTTCCAACACATGTTTGATCATGTCTTGGATTATACCTTGGACTCCTTGCTATTGCTGCAGAGTATTTCTTGTGATCTTCTACTCCAACCCCTACTTGAAACACCATGTTAATGCTACCTCGAAGCATGCCTGAGGTATTCCGACTACCAACAAGAACATTGGAAGCACATTGTCGAATGTTTCTTGATCTATTATCCAAACACCGTTGTATGGGTAATATCATATTTCTTCCCTCGCCCCCTTTATCTAAATGCTTTTGAACTTGTTGTCATATCATGTATATCCTACTCCGCTTCGCCTTGGGAAGGATGTACTCCCAATTCTTGTGTGTAAACACATTTTCCTTTCCATTGGTCTGATTAATTTGATAATTTCTTTTTCCTTTCCATTAGGTTGTTTAACCTTTTTGTGATCTATATGATATAAGCAGAAATAATTCCCTGCTTATAAAATACCCCCGATGTACAGCCTTGTCAGTGAGACCCTGTTACTATTGTTGATGACATTCTAATAACCACCGATGGACGAGAACCTTGCCGATTGGTCCGCCTCGTTCAACGAGCAGGAAAATGGTTCTCTTCGTCCCTCGCCCTTGGTACCAACGTTGTTGCCGGCATAATTGACAGTCTATCATCTGACCTGCCTTGCTATCATGACCATTCAAAATGTTAGCGCCTTCCTGCTTTTAACCCACATGGTGGGCCCATAACCCACAGTTCCACAAGATCAAAACCTGACTCTCCTGTACACCCATGTTTCTAAGGTTATTTCTCACTCTTAGCTTCATATGAAAATCCCGAGCCACCTTCCGAGAGGCGATCTATTCTGGTATCAGACGCAATACTTATTACCATTGCTCTGAACCCCTTTCATCCCTTGTTTCAGGCAACAAATGATTGTCTACCAGGTTGAAGCTCCTTATTGCACCTCACCTTGCTCTCGATGACTTTCTTGAATTTCAACTTGAGAGATGCCTCTATGCCACGTTCACTGACATAGTCCCCGCGTACCTTTCTTGTGTTGAGCTCCGTCCTTCCCGAGTCTTTTCCCTTACTCCACCTCTTAAATCTCGGGACGAGATTTCTTGTAGTGGAGGATATTTGTAACACCCCCAGTGTCATGCTACAGTAACCCTCTGTGACTAAGCTAATCATTTTTCCAAACAGTGTTTAATCACCTTTGTTCAATATCCCATTTGAAATTCTAGTCAATTCAAATTCAAGTGAAGTTTGAAGTTGATCAAAAGTTGCTGGCAAAATGTTCATCATTTGTCAAAAATTCAATAACAAATGATTGTTAAGGAAAACAACATCACCTCCAAGCTAAGATGGACTATAGCAAATTAAAACAGTGCCAACTCAGCAAATTAATTGCTTTTCCATGTTTTTGCAAATTCCATCTATTTCAGACTTCTTCCAAACTTTTTGTGGCTGTGTCAAACATTGCATTGTATTTATGTGGACAGTTCCCATATTTTACAAAGATCATTTTGGCACCCCCAAATATTACAAAACCCTTTCTGTAAAAAAAGAAATAAAAAAAGGGAAAAGAAAAGGCCAGGCTGCACTGTGCACTTGGCCCAGCCGCGCAACAGTGCAGCCCAGTCCGCCTAACCCTGTCGTCCCCTACCTCTGTTCACCAGGGGCTGGGTGGACGCGCGCGTGCCGTCCGTGGCCGCCGATGGACACGGGGCGGCCATCCGGCGGCTCCCCGGCACCTACTAGGTCGCCCCCGCCCCGGACGAACCCTAGCGTCCCTCCCCACTTGCTTCCTCGCCTCCCAGATCTACTCCGCTCTCCCTCGGGCCTCTCTCCCCCACGTCGCCCGACGCTGTCGTCGCCGTTCTCTCGCACCACCACGGCGACCGTCGACCCCGAGCTTCAACAACGCCTCCACGAGCTCCGCTGTTCTCCGCTCCTTCGTCTCCGACCATCAGCAGGAGTTGGGAGGCCCCGCTGAGGGCGTTCTTCTCCGCCCCCTTCCGCCTCTGTCGCCGACGATCCTCGTCGTCTCCGGCGAAACCTGCAGCTACTAATCCGTCGAGGGCTTTTCTTGGCCGCTCGGTGAGCTCCTCTCTCCCTCCATTCCTTCTTCCC
Organism: Triticum aestivum; assembly: GCF_018294505.1. Lineage (NCBI taxonomy): Eukaryota > Viridiplantae > Streptophyta > Magnoliopsida > Poales > Poaceae > Triticum > Triticum aestivum. Next base: position 77,840,666 of record NC_057811.1, on the reverse strand, counting down.
GTGGTCACTTTCGTCCCTAGCTAGTTCGCCGCCATTGCCGTGCCTCTGCTTCCGTCGGCGTGCTCGTGGTCATGCCGTTGCTGCCCGTCGAGCTCATATGAGCTCGGGATCGTGCTCAGCACGTCCGTGCGGGCTCGTTGCACCCCTCCCTCGCGCTCTGTCGAGCCCCGTAGCGCCGACCCCGTGCTCCGACCGAATGCGCCTCCGCGCAGCTCGTCGTCGGCGTCGTTCCGGCGACCTCTTGGTCATTTGCTCGCGCCCATCTTGCTCGCGTGTGCACGTAGGCCTCGCCCCGCTCTCTGGATTGCCCGATCTCATGCCGTACCACCGTTGCCGTTGCTCGCCCGAAGCACCTCACCACCGGCGAGCTCGAAGCGCTCGCCCCCGTCCGTTCCAGCCACTCCGGCCACCACCGTTGGACGCGCGGCGCCGAGCCGCGTCGAACGCGCCCAACCACAACCCCGCAGACCCCCTGTGCGCGAAACCCGCGCCCCTCCCGAGCCGCGCCGCCGCGTTTGGCTCGTCGGAGTCAACTCCGGCGCATCTCCGGCCGGTGTCCGACGTGGCGTCCACGAGGCACCACCTGGGCCACTGACTGGTGGGCCTAGGGGTCCCCTTTGACCTGTTGACTTGGGTCAACACTGACGTGGCCGCCCCCAGTGCCACTGACATGTGGGCCCCGCGCTAATTAAATAGGTTTTATAAATAAATAAAATGTTAATTAATCTGTTAATTAGTTTTAATCACTAATTAGTCGCTGACTAATGGGACCCACACCCCTAACTACTACTGTTAGTCAAATTAATCCACTGTTATCCCACAGAGGCTGACATGTGGGTCCCGGTGGCCCCACTGGTCAGTTTGACCTGGTCAGCCGTCCTGTTGACTGCTGACGTCACAATGATGTCATGCTGATGTCATAATTCCTTTTCTGTTAATTTAAATAATTTCAGAATATGCTTTAATCTTTGAAAACAAATAGAAAATCAACCGTACCTCGGATGAAAATGTTTTCTACATGAAAGTTGCTCACAAAAATCCAACAAATGCGGATACGCGGTCCGTTTACCTGTCAGATGCCTCTAACTATTTGGACATGGAACATTCCCCCTCCGGTCATCTGTCTGACACAGGTCCAGAACCGGGAATACATTCCCGGTTGAATCCCCCCTCCACCTTTATCGTGTAGCCATACGTTAGGTCACACCCGGCACAACATATTGCCATGTTATGCTTTGTGATGCTATGCTTGCTTTATATTTATTGTTTCTTCCCCCTCTTCTCTCCGATAGACCCCGAGACCGATGCCACCCCTGTGATCGACTACGTCGACGACGACCCTGTTGGGGATCGTAGCAGAAATTTAAAATTTTCTACGCATCACCAAGATCAATCTATGGAGTCATCTAGCAACGAGAGAGAGGAGTGCATCTACATACCCTTGTAGATTGCGAGCGGAAGCGTTCAACAGAACGGGGTTGATGGAGTCGTACTCGTCGTGATCCAAATCACCGATGATCCTAGCGCCGAACGGACGGCACCTCCGCGTTCAACACACGTACGGTTGGGAGAGACGTCTCCTCCTTCTTGATCCAGCAAGGGGGAGGAGAGGTTGATGGAGATCTAGTAGCACAACGGCGTGGTGGTGGAAGCAGCGGGGATCTCGGCAGGGCTTCGCCAAGCTCAGCGGGAGGGAGAGGTGTTACGGGGGGAGAGGGAGGCGCCAGGGGCTTGGGTTGCAGCCCTCCCTCCTCCCCTCTTTATATAGGGGCCCTGTGGGGGGGCGCCGGCCCTGGAGATCCAATCTCAAGGGGGGCGCCGGCCAAGGGGGGAAACTTGCCCCCCAAGTCAGGTGGGGCGCCCCCACCCCCAGGGTTTCCAACCCTAGGCGCAGGGGGAGGCCCATGGGGGGCGCACCAGCCCACCAGGGGCTGGTTCCCTTCCCACTTCAGCCCATGGGGCCCTCCGGGATAGGTGGCCCCACCCGGTGGACCCCCCGGACCCTTCCGGTGGTCCCGGTACAATACCGGTGACCTCCGAAACTTTCCCGGTGGCCGAAACTGGACTTCCTATATACAAATCTTTACCTCTGGACCATTCCGGAACTCCTCGTGATGTCCGGGATCTCATCCGGGACTCCGAACAACTTTTGGGTTACCGCATACTAATATCTCTACAACCCTAGCGTCACCAAACCTTAAGTGTGTAGACCCTATGGGTTCAGGAGACACGCAGCCATGACCGAGACGACTCTCCGGTCAATAACCAACAGCGGGACCTGGATACCCATGTTGGCTCCCACATGCTCCTCGATGATCTCATCGGATGAACCACGATGTCGAGGATTCAATCAATCCCGTATACAATTCCCTTTGTCTATCGGTATGTTACTTGCCCGAGATTCGATCGTCGGTATCCCCATACCTCGTTCAATCTCGTTACCGGCAAGTCACTTTACTCGTACCGTAATGCATGATCCCATGACCAACCACTTGGTCACATTGAGCTCATTATGATGATGCATTACCGAGTGGGCCTAGAGATACCTCTCCGTCATACGGAGTGACAAATCCCAGTCTCGATCTGTGCCAACCCAACAGACACTTTCGGAGATACCTGTAGTGTACCTTTATAGCCACCCAGTTACGTTGTGACGTTTGGTACACCCAAAGCATTCCTACGGTATCCGGGAGTTGCACAATCTCATGGTCTAAGGAAACGATACTTGACATTAGAAAAGCTCTTAGAAAACGAACTACACGATCTTGTGCTATGCTTAGGATTGGGTCTTGTCCATCACATCATTCTCCTAATGATGTGATCCCGTTATCAATGACATCCAATGTCCATGGTCAGGAAACCATAACCATCTATTGATCAACGAGCTAGTCAACTGGAGGCTTACTAGGGACATGTTGTGGTCTATGTATTCACACATGTATTACGGTTTCCAGTTAATACAATTATAGCATGAACAATAGACAATTATCATGAACAAGGAAATACAATAATAACCATTTTATTATTGCCTCTAGGGCATATTTCCAACAGTCTCCCACTTGCACTAGAGTCAATAATCTAGTTCACATCACTATGTGATTGTAATGAATCCAACACCCATGGGGTTTGTTCATATCTCGCTTGTGAGAGAGGTTACTAGTCAACGGGTCTGAACCTTTCAGATCCGTGTGTGCTTTACAAATCTCTATGTCATCTTGTAGATGCAGCTACCACGCGCTACTTGGAGCTGTTCCAAATAACTGCTCTACTATACGAATCCGGTTTACTACTCAGAGTCATCCGGATTAGTGTCAAAGTTTGCATCGACGTAACCCTTTACGACGAACTCTTTTACCACCTCCATAATCGAGAAAATTCCTTAGTCCACTAGTTACTAAGGATGTGTTCGACCGCTGTCATGTGATCCATTCCTGGATCACTATTGTACCCCTTGACTAACTCATGGCAAGGCACACTGTAGAGTCTACGTCTAATGCATAGGGGACGACCTTCGTCCTTTCTCTCTCTTCTGACGTGGTCAGGTCTTGAGTCTTACTCAATACTCACACCTTGTAACACAGCCAAGAACTCCTTCTTTGCTCTATTTTGAACTCCTTCAAAATCTTGTCACGTTATGTATTCATTTGAAAGTACTATTAAGCATTTTTGATCTATCCTTATAGATCTTGATGCTCAATGTTCAAGTAGCTTAATCCAGGTTTTCCATTGAAAAACACTTTTCAAATAACCCTGTATGCTTTCCAGAAATTCTACATCATTTTTGATCAACAATATGTCAACAACATATACTCATCAGAAATTCTATAGTGCTCCCACTCACTTCTTTGGAAATACAAGTTTCTCATAAACTTTGTATAAACCCAAAATCTTTGATCATCTCATCAAAGCGTACATTCCAACTCCGAGATGCTTACTCCAGTCCTTAGAAGGATTGCTGGAGCTTTGCATACTTGTTAGCATCTTTCAGGATTGACAAAAACCTCCTGGTTGTATCACATACAACCTTTCCTCAAGAAAATCGTCGAGGAAACAATGTTTTGACATCCTATCTGCAAGATTTCATAAATAATGCAGTAACTGCTAATATAATTCCAACAGACTCTTAGCATCACTACGAGTGAGAAAATCTCATCGTAGTCAACTCCTTGAACTTGTTAGAAAACATCTTAACGACAAGTCGAGCTTTCTTAATGGTGATTCTTACCATCATTATCTGTCTTCCCTTTTAAAATCCATCTGTACCCAACAGCCTTATGACTATCAAGTAGTTCTTTCAAAGTGTATACTTTGTTTTCATACATGGATCCTATCGGATTTTATGGCCTCGAGCCATTCGTCGGAATCTGGGCCCACCATCGCTTCTCCATAGCTCGTAGGTTCATTGTTGTCTAGCAACATGACTTCCAAGACAGGATTACGTACCACTCTGAAGTAGTACGCATCCTTGTCGACCTACGAGGTTTGGTAGTGACTTGATCCGAAGTTTCATGATCACTATCATAAGCTTCCACTTCAATTGCTATAGGTGCCACAGGAACAACTTCCTGTGCCCTGCTACACACCAGTTGAAGTGACGGTTCAATAACCTCATCAAGTCTCCACCATCCTCCCACTCAATTCTTTTGAGAGAAACTTTTCCTCGAGAAAGGACCTGTTTCTAGAAACAATCACCTTGCTTCCGGATCTGAAATAGGAGGTATACCCAACTGTTTTGGGTATTCTATGAAGATGCATTTATCCGCTTTGGCTTCGAGCTTATCAGCCTGAAACTTTTTCACATAAGCGTCGCAGCCCCAATTTTTTTAAGAAACGACAGCTTGGGTTTCTCTAAACCATAGTTCATACGGTGTCGTCTCAACGGAATTGCGTGGTGCCCTATTTAAAGTGAATGCGGTTGTCTCTAATGCCTAACCCATAAACGATAGTGGTAATTCGATAAGAGACATCATGGTATGCACCATATCCAATAGGGTGCAGTTATGATGTTCGAACACACCATCACACTATGGTGTTCCAGGCGATATTAGTTGTGAAACAATTTCCACAATGTCTTAATTGTGTGCCAAACTCGTAACTCAGATATCTCTATGATCATATCATAGACATCTTATCCTCTTGTCGCGACGATCTTCTACTTCACTCCGAAATTACTTCAGACTTGTATTTCATCAAGTAAATATACTTAGAATCTACTCAAATCATCTGTGAAGTAAGAGCATAATGATATTCACTGCGTGCCTCAGCACTCATTGGATTGCACACATCAAATGTATTACTTCCAACAAGTTGCTCTTTTGTTCCATCTCACTGAAAGCGAGGCCTTTCAGTCATCTTGCCCATGTGGTATGATTTGCATGTCTCAAGTGATTCAAAATCAAGTGAGTCCAAACGATCCATCTGCATGGAGTTTCTTCATGCATATATACCAGTAGACATGGTTCGCATGTCTCAATCTTTTCAAAAACGAGTGAGTCCAAAGATCCATCTACATGGAGCTTCTTCATGCGTTTTATACCAATATGACTCAAATGGCAGTGCCACAAGTATGTGGTACTAGCATTACTATCTTATATCTTTTGGCATGATCATGTGTATCACTACGATCGAGATTCAATAAACCATTCATTTTAGGTGCAAGACCATTGAAGGTATTATTCAAATAAACAGAGTAACCATTATTCTCCTTAAATGAATAACCATATTGTGATAAACATAATCCAATCATGTCTATGCTCAATGCAAACACCAAATAACAATTATTTAGGTTTAACACCAATCTCGATGGTAGAGGGAGCATGCGATGCTTGATCACATCAACCTTGGAAACACTTCCAACACATATCGTCATCTCACCTTTAGTTAGTCTCCATTTATTCCGTAGCTTTTTATTTCGAGTTACCAACACTTAGCAACCGAACCGGTATCTAATACCCTGGTGCTACTAGGAGTACTAGTAAAGTACACATTAATATAATGTATATCCAATATACTTCTGTCGACCTTACCAGCCTTCTCATCTACCAAGTATCTAGGGTTGTTCTGCTTCAGTGACCGTTCCCCTCATTACAGAAGCACTTAGTCTCGGGTTTGGGTTCTACCTTGGGTTTCTTCACTAGAGCAGCAACTGATTTGCCGTTTCATGAAGTATCCCTTCTTGCCCCTGCCCTTCTTGAAACTAGTGGTTTTACTAACCATCAACAATTGATGCTCCTACTTGATTTCTACTTTCGCGGTGTCAAACATCGCGAATAGCTCAAGGATCATCATATCTATCCCTGATATGTTATAGTTCATCACGAAGCTCTAGTAGCTTGGTGGCAGTGACTTTGGAGAACCATCACTATCTCATCTGGAAGACAACTCCCACTCGATTCAAGCGATTGTAGTACTCAGATTATCCGAGCACATGCTCAACGATTGAGCTTTTCTCCCTTAGTTTGCAGGCTTAAGAAACTTGTCGGAGGTCTCACACCTCTTGACGTGGGCACGACCCTAAAATCCCAATTTCAGCTCTTGGAACATCTCATATGTTCCGCGATGTTTCAAAATGTCTTCGGTGCCTCAATTCTAAACCGTTTAACATTACACACTGAACTATCACGTAGTCATCAAAACGTGTATGTCAGATGTTCGCAACATCCACAAACGACGCTCGAGATTCAGCACACCGAGCGGTGCATTAAGGACATAAGCCTTCTGTGCAGCAATGAGGACAATCCTCAGTTTACGGACCCAGTCCGCATAATTGCTACTATCAACTTTCAACTAAATTTTCTCTAGGAACATATCTTAGTAGAACTAAAGCGTAAGCTACGACATAATTTGCAAAGACCTTTTGACTATGTTCATGATAATTAAGTTCATCTAATCAAATTATTTAATGAACTCCCACTCAGATAGACATCCCTCTAGTCATCTAAGTGATACGTGATCCGAGTCAACTAGGCCGTGTCCGATCATCACGTGAGACGGACTAGTCATCATCGGTGAACATCTCCATGTTGATCATATCTACTATATGACTCATGTTCGACCTTTCGGTCTCTTGTGTTCCGAGGCCATGTCTGTACATGCTAGGCTCGTCAAGTCAACCTAAGTGTTTCGCATGTGTAAATCTGGCTTACACCCGTTGTATGCGAACGTTAGAATCTATCACACCCGATCATCACGTGGTGCTTCGAAACAACGATCCTTCGCAACGGTGCACAGTTAGGGGGAACACGTCTCTTGAAATTTTAGTGAGGGATCATCTTATTTATGCTACCGTCGTTCTAAGCAAATAAGATGTAAACATGACAAACATCACATGCAAATCATAAAGTGACATGATATGGCCAATATCATCTTGCGCCTTTTGATCTCCATCTTCGAGGCGCGGCATGATCACCTTCGTCACCGGCATGACACCATGATCTCCATCATCATGATCTCCATCATCGTGTCTTCATGAAGTTGTCTCGCCAACTATTACTTCTACTACTATGGCTAACGGTTAGCAATAAAGTAAAGTAATTACATGGCGTTTTTCATTGACACGCAGGTCATACAATAAATTAAGACAACTCCTATGGCTCCTGCCGGTTGTCATAATCATCGACATGCAAGTCGTGATTCCTATTACAAGAACATGATCAATCTCATACATCACATATATATAATTCATCACATCCTTTTGGCCATATCACATCACATAGCATACCCTGTAAAAACAAGTTAGACGTCCTCTAATTGTTGTTGCATGTTTTACGTGGCTGCTATGGGTTTCTAGCAAGAACGTTTCTTACCTACGCAAAAGCCACAACGGTGATATGCCAATTGCTATTTACCCTTCATAAGGACCCTCTTCATCGAATCCGATCCGACTAAAGTGGGAGAGACAGACACCCGCTAGCCACCTTATGCATCAAGTGCATGTCAGTCGGTGGAACCTGCCTCACGTAAGAGTACGTGTAAGGTCGGTCCGGGCCGCTTCATCCCACAATGCCGCTGAATCAAGATAAGACTAGTAACGGTAAGCAAATTGAACAAATCATCGCCCACAACTACTTTGTGTTCTACTCGTGCATAGAATCTACGCAGAGACCTAGCTCATGATGCCACTGTTGGGGATCGTAGCAGAAATTTAAAATTTTCTACGCATCACCAAGATCAATCTATGGAGTCATCTAGCAACGAGAGAGGGGAGTGCATCTACATACCCTTGTAGATTGCGAGGAAGCGTTCAAGAGAACGGGGTTGATGGAGTCGTACTCGTCGTGATCCAAATCACCGATGATCCTAGCGCCGAACGGACGGCACCTCCGCGTTCAACACACGTACGGTTGGGAGAGACGTCTCCTCCTTCTTGATCCAGCAAGGGGGGAGGAGAGGTTGATGGAGATCTAGCAGGACGACGGCGTGGTGGTGGAAGCAGCGGGGATCTCGGCAGGGCTTCGCCAAGCTCAGCGAGAGGGAGAGGTGTTACGGGCGGAGAGGGAGGCGCCAGGGGCTTGGGTCATAGCCCTCCCTCCTCCCCTCTTTATATAGGGGCCCTGTGGGGGGGCGGCCCTAGAGATCCAATCTCAAGGGGGCGGCGGCCAAGGGGGGAAACTTGCCCCCCAAGTCAGGTGGGGCGCCCCCCACCCCCAGGGTTTCCAACCCTAGGCGCAGGGGGAGGCCCATGGGGGGCGCACCAGCCCACCAGGGGCTGGTTCCCTTCCCACTTCAGCCCATGGGGCCCTCCGGGATAGGTGGCCCCACCCGGTGGACCCCCCGGACCCTTCCGGTGGTCCCGGTACAATACCGGTGACCTCCGAAACTTTCCCGGTGGCCGAAACTGGACTTCCTATATACAAATCTTTACCTTCGGACCATTCCGGAACTCCTCGTGATGTCCGGGACTCCGAACAACTTTCGGGTTACCGCATACTAATATCTCTACAACCCTAGCGTCACCGAACCTTAAGTGTGTAGACCCTACGGGTTCGGGAGACACGCAGACATGACCGAGACGACTCTCCGGTCAATAACCAACAGCGGGATCTGGATACCCATGTTGGCTCCCACATGCTCCTCGATGATCTCATCGGATGAACCACGATGTCGAGGATTCAATCAATCCTGTATACAATTCCCTTTGTCTATCGGTATGTTACTTGCCCGAGATTCGATCGTCGGTATCCCCATACCTCGTTCAATCTCGTTACCGGCAAGTCACTTTACTCGTACCGTAATGCATGATCCCGTGACCAACCACTTGGTCACATTGAGCTCATTATGATGATGCATTACCGAGTGGGCCCAGAGATACCTCTCCGTCATACGGAGTGACAAATCCCAGTCTCGATCTGTGCCAACCCAACAGACACTTTCGGAGATACCTGTAGTGTACCTTTATAGCCACCCAGTTACGTTGTGACGTTTGGTACACCCAAAGCATTCCTACGGTATCCGGGAGTTGCACAATCTCATGGTCTAAGGAAACGATACTTGACATTAGAAAAGCTCTTAGCAAACGAACTACACGATCTTGTGCTATGCTTAGGATTGGGTCTTGTCCATCACATCATTCTCCTAATGATGTGATCCCGTTATCAATGACATCCAATGTCCATGGTCAGGAAACCATAACCATCTATTGATCAACGAGCTAGTCAACTAGAGGCTTACTAGGGACATGTTGTGGTCTATGTATTCACACATGTATTACGGTTTCCAGTTAATACAATTATAGCATGAACAATAGACAATTATCATGAACAAGGAAATACAATAATAACCATTTTATTATTGCCTCTAGGGCATATTTCCAACAGACCCCTCCTTGCCAGAGCAACTAGGCAAGCCCCCCCCCTTGATCATCCCGATATCGCCCATTCCATTCTCTCATTCTTGCATTAGATTTTGCTACTGTTATTGTTTGCTCCTATTCTGATGCATAGCCTGCTTTTGTAACCTGCTCATTGTTACCTATCTGCTTATCCTAAACTGCTTAGTATAGGTTGGTTAGTGATCCATCAGTGACCCCCACCTTGTCCTTGTTGCCCCTGCTTCATCATTGAAGACCCGATCAATGGGATCAAAGACCAGGCCCCGACACCGCACATCACTTTCCCCTTAGTTGCTCGACACTACTGGGTTACTATCGAGTGCCGGGGGTGAGACCTCATCAGCACTTCTGATGTTACCTTGTAGTGTAGCTATTCGGTCGTGGTCATCGAGGGTGATTCCGCCTTAACCACTTCCGATACGACTCTGTCGTGCAACCCCTCAAGACTGAACTTCGATGGTGGTTCCTCTTACGTTCACCTTGATGATTACATCGAGTGGAATCCGTCAAGGGTGATTCCTCAGGTTTTCCCCTTGGTGTTAGACACACAGTTACTATGGTTACTATGACTTTACACTGAACCATGTTACTAAAGACGGGTCAGCTCTGAGGGGTACCCGCGCAAGCATATTTGCGAGTGATGAGGAGTCGGGTTGACCTGGAGGGTGCCCGCGAGATAATTACGAGGCGTGGCCGGGCATTCCTATCCCTTGACACACGTCCTCGAGACGGGGCAACGGGGTCACATCTTTCGTGAGTCTCTACTTGTTACCGCGCGTTCCTAATCCACTACGATTTGGATATTTGATCCGAGGGCCGTCTGGCCTAATAGCACTAACCATCACGTGGGCATAGTATGGGCGTTTTGCGTCGTATACATCAGCCGAAGCTTAATAGACGTCAGCGAATGAGCGGCGCGCGCCGGGTTGGACTACGTAAGCACCTGCCTTGTTGAAGGAGGTAGCTAGGTCTGCTCACCGGCTGCCCACGCAACGTGCAGGAGTTCCCGGGTGTAGCGACCAGACCTCAAATGGCCTGTGCTGCTGTGCACCAGTGTCATCCCTGGATCAGTAATGCTGACACGCACAGTACAAATGGAGGATTTATAACAGAGTAGCAATCACACACTTATTACATCGAATATCTCCAAAGAGACTAAGTATGATAAACATGGCTTAAGGCCATCTAATAACGATAACAGCGGAAGACTTGGAAGATAAGTGAGTCCATCAACTCCAGCGGCATCACTGAGTATAAGACCACGACCTAAGGCACCTTACTCGTCGTCTGAAAAGTCTGCAACATGAAACGTTGCAGCCCGAAAACCGGTCAGCACATAGAATATGCTGGCAATGTAACACATAGAGGGCAATGAACAAAAATAATGCTATACTACATGCATATATGGCTGGTGGAAAGGCTCTATGGTTACAGTTTTGCGAAAAGCCAATTTTATCCTACTTCAAAAGGAATAAATTTTATTTAACTATCATGGTGGTTGTGAAACATTGAGATGGTTGACAGCATCTCAATCCCAATTAAGTATCATCATTAACCCAACAATATTAATTAAAGTAACATGATGATGAGATTCAAATGATAATCCAGGTACTAGATACTCAAGTTGTCCATAACCGGGGACACGGCTAATCATGATCAGTTTGTACACTCTGCAGAGGTTTGTGCACTTTTCCCACAAGACTCGATCGCCTCCGCTTGATTCTCGCACTGCATGATGTTTGAGAAACGGATGACCGAGACACAGTCTTTCAGAAACAATCACTCTCTACTATGGATGGACCGGTACACCTACTTTCCCCTACATCTGCTAGTCCACCTCTTCAAGAGATCCTGTAACCTACTCAGCTATGCTAGAGCCCATAATAGCTTGCGGCTGCACACGGAAGTTTCTAGCATGAAAATATCTTATGATCCCTTTGAGCCTGGGTGGCGGACCTTATACATACAGACAACACTGGGTTCTCCAGGTGCCTCAATCCACCCAGATGTGAGTTTTAGTTGCCACCTTAAGTTAAACCATTATTAAACACTCACATCTGTCGTGAATATCACTCAAACCCAATCCACGTCTACGAGCATAGCATGGCAATAATAAAAGCAACGTAGAAGTAACTCCCAAGGGTTTGATAATAAAACAGGTAATAGGTACTAACTCAACTACTTCCCAATACCCACGGTTTAATTAGATCCTAATCATGCAATGTGTTTGAGGAAAAGATCTAATGCAATAAAAACTGGGTATGAACGGGGTATGATCAAAGTGTTACTTGCCTTGCTGATGATCCGCAAAAACCTAGCGAGTCGAAGTAACAAGCGGCACACTCCGGGTACTCTATCGCAAACAAACAAGCATACAATCAGTACTCATCTAATGCACAGGTAACACTCGAAAGAAAGATCCAACCAGAAAGTTCAACTTAAGAACTCCGGTTTGCAAAAAGAATCAACTCGAAAGAAGCAACGAAAGTCAAACGGCGGAAGAAAGAAACTTCGTTTGCTAATCTGGATCTAGGTCAAATTTTACTGTGGCAAAATCTTGTTTGAGTAGGTTAAACGGAAAGAGAATTTCGAGACGAAACTCTAGGCGTTTGAATCACCTGATTCCGATAAACGAGCGAGAAGTTAAACAGAAACGAAGATTCGATCAGAAATCGAATCTGAGAAAATAACGAGAAAATCCGCCGAAAAAAGAAAACGGACGAACGGTTAAAGAACGGACGTTCGTTAACAGAGAAAAACCGACGAACGCGTTCGTTAAAACGAACGGTTCGGTGAGCGCTCGTAAAATAGGAAAACCGGAAAAAAACCGATCTAGGGTTTTTTTTAAACTGAAGGGTTTTTTTTTAAAAAAGAAAACCGATCAACGCAAAACGGCAGTGAGGCAGTACCTCGTCGGGGCTACTCCGGCGGGGTGCTCCGGCGGGGCGGGGTGCGGGGCTC
>NC_057811.1:77819210-77827244 GCF_018294505.1 Triticum aestivum | reverse complement strand
ATATGAGGGGGGGCTAGAGGCTTGGGGAGGGGCCAAGCCGGGCGGCGGCGTAGGCGAGGCGGACTCCGGCAGCGACCGTCTCCGGGACGGAGACGACGGGCGGCGAGGTGGGCCGTCGGCTGGGCCTTTGGCCCAGTCGGCGCGCGGGCGTTCTTTTTTTTTTTTAAGTTCCGCGAAGAAAAATGCGTAGAAAAATAAATAAAAATCAGAAAAATATGAAATAAATTTTCCCCGTCTAGTTAGAAAATCTAGAATAGGGTGAACATTTTTAAAATCAAAATAAATATTTTGAAAACATGCATATTTTTTTAAATGCAATAAAAATTACAAATAAAATCCAAATAAATTCAAATAATGATTTTAACATTTTTCCTCCAGTATTTCAATATTTTGGAGAAGTCATATTTTCTCCCCTCGTTTATTTTGAGAATGAAATATTTTTCCGGAGAGAAAAATAATTAAAATCCCAATCCTCGTTTGAAAAATCAAATATGAAAATTTGAGAAAATCCCCAACTCTCTCCGAGGGTCCTTGAGTTGCTTAGGATTTATCGAGGATTTGTCAAAATGCAATAAAACATGATATGCAATGATGATCTATGTATAACATACCAAATTGGAAATTTGGGATGTTACAAACCTACCCCCCTTAAGATGAATCTCACCCTCGAGATTCGGGTTGGCTAGAAAACAGGTGGGAGTGGTTTTTCCGTAGATCTTCCTCTCGCTCCCAGGTGGCCTCATCTTCTGTGTGGTGACTCCACTGAACTTTGCAAAACTTGATAACCTTGCTGCGGGTAACTCGGCTGGCATACTCGAGAATCTTAACTGGTTTCTCCTCATAAGTCAAATCACTTTCCAACTGAATCGCTTCCAGTGGCACAGTATCTCTCAGTGGTATCTCAGCCATCTCTGCGTGGCACTTCTTCAACTGCGAAACATGAAATACATCATGTACTTCAGACAATCCTTCGGGCAATTCCAGCTTGTAAGCAACTTCTCCCATACGTTCCAACACTCTGTATGGTCCGATAAAACGGGGCGCTAACTTTCCCTTAACTCCAAAACGCTTCACTCCTCGAAGGGGTGATACTCGAAGATACACTCGGTCTTCGACTTCGTGAACTGTCTCCTTTCGTTTAGAATCCGCATAACTCTTCTGCCTGGACTGGGCTACCTTGAGCCTATCGCGAATCAACCTTACTTTCTGTTCAGACTCCTTAATCAAATCTGGTCCAAACAACTGACGGTCTCCAACTTCGTCCCATAGCAACGGTGTTCTACACCTCCTTCCGTACAAAGCTTCGAAAGGGGCCATCTTCAAACTGGTTTGATAACTGTTGTTATATGAAAACTCCGCATATGGAAAATTGTCGTCCCAACTAGATCCATAATCTAGTGCACATGCCCTTGTCCTCCAAAATCTGGTTGACTCTTTCAGTCTGTCCATCTGTCTGTGGGTGGAAAGCTGTACTAAATTCCAGCCTGGTTCCCAATGTTTCATGTAACTGCTTCCAAAACTTTGAGGTAAACTGGGTTCCTCTGTCTGATACAATGGTCCTCGAAACTCCATGCAAACATACGATCCTGGTCATGTATATCTTAGCCAACTTAGCACTGGTGTAAGTGGTCTTCACTGGAATAAAATGAGCCACTTTCGTCAATCGATCAACTACAACCCATATTGAGTCATAGCCTGAACGAGTCCTGGGTAATCCTGTGATAAAATCCATGCCTATTTTATCCCACTTCCATTCGGGTATCGGCAATGGCTGTAACAATCCTGCTGGCTTCTGATGCTCTGCCTTCACTCTCTGACATACATCACAAACTGCTACAAACTCCGCAATATCCTTCTTCATTCCGGTCCACCAGAAAGTATTCTTCAAATCCAAATACATCTTGGTATTCCCTGGGTGTATCGAGTACGGTGAATCATGGGCTTCTTGCAAAATCAACTTTCTGATCTCCGGATCATTTGGTACATATACACGGTCTTCAAACCATAAGGTATCGTGCTCATCCTCACGAAATCCCTTGGCTTTTCCTTTGCTCATCTTCTCCTTTATCTCTTCAATCTCCTTGTCTGTCTTCTGAGCTTCTCTGATCTTTTCCATCAAGGTAGACTGAATCTCCAGTGTCGCTAAATAGCCTTTTGGGACTATCTCCAAACATAGCTCGCGAAGGTCCTCGGCCAACTCCTGAGGTAACTCTCCTGTCTTGATGTTGTTGACATGACTCTTGCGGCCTAACGCGTCTGCTACTACGTTAGCCTTTCCAGGGTGATAATGCAATCTCATATCATAGTCTTTGATGAGCTCCAACCATCTCCTCTGCCTGAGATTTAACTCCTTCTGCGTGAAAATGTACTTCAAACTCTTGTGATCCGTATACACCTCACAATGGTTTCCGATGAGAAAATGTCTCCATGTCTTCAATGCATGCACCACGGCTGCTAATTCCAAATCATGTGTAGCATAATTCTTCTCATGGGGTTTAAGTTGTCGTGAAGCATACGAAACAACTCTTCCTTCCTGCATAAGTACTGCTCCAAGTCCTCGACGAGAAGCGTCGCAATAAACTTCATAGTCCTTGCGTTGATCTGGCAGAATCAACACGGGTGAGGTAACCAATCGTTTCTTCAACTCTTGGAAACTAGCTTCGCAATCCTCAGTCCAACTGAATTTGGTGTCCTTCTTCAATAGCTCAGTCATGGGTTTAGCAATCCTTGAGAAATTTTCGATAAATCTCCGGTAGTATCCTGCGAGTCCAAGAAAACTCCGGATTTCTCCAACTGTAGTGGGCGATTCCCAACTTGTCACTGTGTCAACCTTGGCAGGGTCTACTGCTATTCCTTCTCCAGAAATAACATGTCCAAGGAATCCAACTTTCTTCAACCAAAACTCACATTTGCTGAACTTGGCATATAACTGATGTTCTCTGAGCTTCTCAAGTACCAATCGTAAATGCTCCTCATGCTCTTCTTCATCCTTGGAAAAGATTAAAATATCATCAATGAACACCACGACGAACTTATCCAAAAACTCCATAAACACTTTGTTCATCAGGTTCATGAAATAGGCAGGTGCGTTAGTCAGTCCAAATGACATAACGGTATACTCATACAATCCATATCTGGTGGTAAATGCCGTCTTAGGTATATCCTGCTCTCGAATCTTTAACTGATGGTATCCTGATCGTAGATCGATCTTGGAAAATACTTTAGCTCCTTGCAGGCGGTCAAACAAATCATTTATCATTGGCAGTGGGTACTTGTTTTTGATGGTCACTTCATTCAATCCTCGGTAATCAACAACCATCCTTAGTGATCCATCTTTCTTCTCCACTAGAAGTACTGGTGATCCCCAAGGTGACGAACTTGGGCGAATATAGCCTTTATCCAGTAACTCCTTGATCTGCTTCTTAATTTCCTCCAAATCCTTTGCGGGCATCCTGTACGGTCTCTTAGATATTGGCCCGGTGCCTGGCAAAAGTTCAATCAAAAACTCAATGTCTCTGTCTGGTGGCATGCCTGGCAACTCTTCTGGAAATACATCCGGATATTCCTTCACCACTGGTACTTCCTCCTGTACAACTCCTGATAAGGAATTCACTTGAGTCCTCTTCGGCATATGCCGGGATACATACTTGATCCTTTTTCCTTCCGGGGTGGTAAGCAAAATAGCCTTGTTGGCACAATCGATGTTTCCTCCATACAACGATAGCCAATCCATTCCCAAAATCACATCCAAACCTTGCGATTCCAAAACAATGAGGTCTGAGGGGAAAACATGTCTACCAATGGCCAATGGTATCTGAAAACATCCTTGGGTGGCCATATACTCTGCTCCTGGCGAGGTTACTAACACAGGGGTTTTGAGAACTTGGGTGGACATCTTAAACTTGTTTACGAATCCCCTTGATATGTATGAATGCGATGCACCAGTATCGAAAAGAACGATTGCAGTAAATGACTTAACCAAAAACTTACCTATTACTGCATCAGGCTGAGCTTCAACCTCCTCCATGCTTACGTGGTTCACATGTCCTTTGTTGAACGGGTTCGGCTTCTTCCCAGAGCTTCCGTTGCCATTTCCATTTTGGGCTTCGGGACAATCAGTAGCGTAATGTCCCGTCTTCTGGCACTTGAAACAAGTAATGTGGCTTAGATCTCTCTTGGTTGGGGTAGATGGGTTGGTGCGGTTCTGTCCGTTTCCTCCTCCATTCCCATTACCATTCTTGGAGCCATTATGGTTGTGCGAACTACCTCCTCCATGGGTATGCTGAAACTGTCCTCCCGGCTTCGGGGTAAATCGTGGCTTCTGCTGGGCTCCAGAATTATACTTCCCTTGTCCATACTTCCTCTTACGGTTTTCAATCTGCTGTTGCTTCCCTTCAATCATGAGAGCTCTATCTACCAGTTCCTGGTAGTTGTTGAAGGTTGCTACCATCAACTGCATACTCAGCTCATCATTCAATCCTTCCAGAAACTTTTCCTGCTTGGCAGCATCCGTAGCAACGTCATCTGGTGCATAACGTGCCAGCTTACTGAATTCCTCCACATACTGGCCTACGGTGCATCCTCCTTGGCGTAGGTTGCGAAACTCACGCTTCTTCATAGCCATAGCTCCTGCTGAAACATGTGCTGTACGGAAAGCTTGCTGAAACTGGTCCCATGTGACAGTGTCAATAGGGTGCGTGGCTGTATAATTCTCCCACCATGATGCTGCGGGTCCATCAAGCTGATGTGCGGCAAAACGCACTCTTTCCGCATCTGTGCATCCTGCAGTGGTTAACTCCCTTCCAACTTTGCGGAGCCAATCATCTGCAACAATCGGCTCGGTGCTACTGGAAAACACCGGCGGGTTTAGCCTTAAGAAACGGGCTAGGTGATCAACAGGTGGTGGTGGCGGTGGGTTGTTGTTGTTGTTGCCTTGGTTCTGAACTAACACTTGCATCAAGGCATTCTGTTGCTGAATCAACTGGGTGATCTCTGGCGGGAAAACAAATCCGGCGTCGCGTCTCAGAGGCATCTGATGGGTTTAGAAAAGATGAGAATTAAGAATAGAATGAGGTCTAGAGAGAAAACACTACCCATATGCTCATGAGACAAATTCAATCAATATCACTCAATCAATCCAAACAAGGCAAAACAATCGATCTAACTAGCGTTACAAAGTGCTTGAACTATTCTACTAAATGGGGGAAAACTACTACTGATATGGTAGTCTACTAAAATTCTGATCCGTTGAAGACTCCATGATGTCTGCTCCAGCTTCATCAATCCAATCGTCTTCACTTGGTTTCGAGTCGGTGTCGTCGATGATGATGTAGTTATCCGGACAAGTGCATTCGTCGACTTCTTCTTTTGGCACTGGATTTCCCACGAATGATCCAATCTTATTCTCCAGGTCGTCAATCTTCCCTACTAGTGTGTTGATTTCCTCCAAATAATCTTCGCGTGTAGTCTTGAGTTCTTCTTGGAGCTCCTTGATCTTCGTGAATGCCTTCTTTAGTTCTTCCTTGTCCGTGCACATCTGGTTCTCCTAGCGTCGAATATGTTGGTTCTGCTCCTGGATGAAAGATGCAATTGATCCATCCTTCTTGGTCTTGATCATCTCCCATTGTGCGTCTCGACGTCCACAAATTTGATAAATTGTATCCTTAAGCTCCTGGTGGTAGACTTCTCCAATGCGTCCCATGGCGATGTGTGCGGCCATGCTCTTCCCTAAACTCCAAGTTGGTGCTTCAAAAACCATTCTTATGGGTTCCGTAATTGGCGCAAACGTTCTTCCTGGAATGATAACTTGAATCTTCCAGCTCTCCTCTTCAGGTAATGTAGCGTTGTAGGTTCCGGTGACGCTTGGTATTCCTATGTTCAAGTACTTGGTGACTTCCTTCAAATGTCGTCCAAATGGCGTGTCTTCGTCGGGTTGCATGAACTTGCTCCTTGCATTCGCCATTCCTAAAGAGTAGAAAGTGGAGAGGAGTCAGAAATGAGAAGAGAGAAGTTTTTCCTAGGGCTTAAGCTTAGTGGTCGTGTCCTACAGTCAGCGTGTGCTTTGATACCAACTTTGTAGCGACCAGACCTCAAATGGCCTGTGCTGCTGTGCACCAGTGTCATCCCTGGATCAGTAATGCTGACACGCACAGTACAAATGGAGGATTTATAACAGAGTAGCAATCACACACTTATTACATCGAATATCTCCAAAGAGACTAAGTATGATAAACATGGCTTAAGGCCATCTAATAACGATAACAGCGGAAGACTTGGAAGATAAGTGAGTCCATCAACTCCAGCGGCATCACTGAGTATAAGACCACGACCTAAGGCACCTTACTCGTCGTCTGAAAAGTCTGCAACATGAAACGTTGCAGCCCGAAAACCGGTCAGCACATAGAATATGCTGGCAATGTAACACATAGAGGGCAATGAACAAAAATAATGCTATACTACATGCATATATGGCTGGTGGAAAGGCTCTATGGTTACAGTTTTGCGAAAAGCCAATTTTATCCTACTTCAAAAGGAATAAATTTTATTTAACTATCATGGTGGTTGTGAAACATTGAGATGGTTGACAGCATCTCAATCCCAATTAAGTATCATCATTAACCCAACAATATTAATTAAAGTAACATGATGATGAGATTCAAATGATAATCCAGGTACTAGATACTCAAGTTGTCCATAACCGGGGACACGGCTAATCATGATTAGTTTGTACACTCTGCAGAGGTTTGTGCACTTTTCCCACAAGACTCGATCGCCTCCGCTTGATTCTCGCACTGCATGATGTTTGAGAAACGGATGACCGAGACACAGTCTTTCAGAAACAATCACTCTCTACTATGGATGGACCGGTACACCTACTTTCCCCTACATCTGCTAGTCCACCTCTTCAAGAGATCCTGTAACCTACTCAGCTATGCTAGAGCCCATAATAGCTTGCGGCTGCACACGGAAGTTTCTAGCATGAAAATATCTTATGATCCCTTTGAGCCTGGGTGGCGGACCTTATACATACAGACAACACTGGGTTCTCCAGGTGCCTCAATCCACCCAGATGTGAGTTTTAGTTGCCACCTTAAGTTAAACCATTATTAAACACTCACATCTGTCGTGAATATCACTCAAACCCAATCCACGCCTACGAGCATAGCATGGCAATAATAAAAGCAACGTAGAAGTAACTCCCAAGGGTTTGATAATAAAACAGGTAATAGGTACTAACTCAACTACTTCCCAATACCCACGGTTTAATTAGATCCTAAACATGCAATGTGTTTGAGGAAAAGATCTAATGCAATAAAAACTGGGTATGAACGCGGTATGATCAAAGTGTTACTTGCCTTGCTGATGATCCGCAAAACCTAGCGAGTCGAAGTAACAAGCGGCACACTCCGGGTACTCTATCGCAAACAAACAAGCATACAATCAGTACTCATCTAATGCACAGGTAACACTCGAAAGAAAGATCCAACCAGAAAGTTCAACTTAAGAACTCCGGTTTGCAAAAAGAATCAACTCGAAAGAAGCAACGAAAGTCAAACGGCGGAAGAAAGAAACTTCGTTTGCTAATCTGGATCTAGGTCAAGTTTTACTGTGGCAAAATCTTGTTTGAGTAGGTTAAACGGAAAGAGAATTTCGTGACGAAACTCTAGGCGTTTGAATCACCTGATTCCGATAAACGAGCGAGAAGTTAAACAGAAACGAAGATTCGATCAGAAATCGAATCTGAGAAAATAACGAGAAAATCCGCCGAAAAAAGAAAACGGACGAACGGTTAAAGAACGGACGTTCGTTAACAGAGAAAAACCGACGAACGCGTTCGTTAAAACGAACGGTTCGGTGAGCGCTCGTAAAATAGGAAAACCAGAAAAAAAACCGATCTAGGGTTTTTTTTTAATCGAAGGGTTTTTTTTTAAAAAAAAGAGAACCGGTCAACGCAAAACGGCAGTGAGGCAGTACCTCGTCGGGGCTACTCCGGCGGGGTGCTCCGGCGGGGCGGGGTGCGGGGCTCGGGGCGGC
>NC_057811.1:77452307-77459530 GCF_018294505.1 Triticum aestivum | reverse complement strand
CCTTGGCCGCCTCTCCTCTTCCACCAATTGAGCCCATGAGGCCTAATAGCCTCCGGGGGGTTCTGGTAACCCCCCGGTACTCCGGTATATATCCGATAACCCCTGGAACCATTCCGGTGTCCGAATATAGTCATCCAATATATCAATCTTCATGTCTCGACCATTTCGAGACTCCTCGTCATGTCCGTGATCACATACGGGACTCCGAACAACCTTTGGTACATCAAAACATATAAACTCATAATATAACTATCCTCGAAACGTTAAGCGTGCGGACCCTACAGGTTCGAGAACTATGTAGACATGACCGAGACACGTCTCCGATCAATAACCAATAGCGGAACCTGGATGCTCATATTGGCTCCCACATATTCTACGATGATCTTTATCGGTCAGACTGCATAACAACATACGTTGTTCCCTTTGTCATCGGTATGTTACTTGCCCGAGATTCGATCGTCGGTATCTCAATACCTAGTTCAATCTCGTTACCGGCAAGTCTCTTTACTCATTCCGTAATACATCATCCCACAACTAATTCATTAGTTGCAATGCTTGCAAGGCTTAAGTGATGTGCATTACCGAGTGGGCCCAGAGATACCTCTCCGACAATCAGAGTGACAAATCCTAATCTCGAAATACGCCAACCCAACAAGTACCTTCGGAGACACCTGTAGAGCACCTTTATAATCACCCACTTACGTTGTGACATTTGGTAGCACACAAAGTGTTCCTCTCGTAAACGGGAGTTGCATAATCTCATAGTCATAGGAACATGTATAAGTCATGAAGAAAGCAATAGCAACATACTAAACGATCGAGTGCTAAGCTAATAGAATCGGTCAAGTCAATCACATCATTCTCCTAATGATGTGATCCCATTAATCAAATGACAACTCTTGGTCTATGGCTAGGAAACATAACCATCTTTGATCAACGAGCTAGTCAAGTAGAGGCATAATAGTGACACTCTGTTTGTCTATGTATTCACACATGTATCATGTGTCCGGTTAATACAATTCTAGCATGAATAATAAACATTTATCATGATATAAGGAAATAAATAATAACTTTATTACTGCCTCTAGGACATATTTCCTTCAATCGGCGCCTCCTGTCCAATGAATGGATGACATCTGTCCAAACGGTGAGCCAACATGTGTTTCCTCCGGCCAATGAAATTTTACACGTGGAAAATCCTCATTGGTCCGGGCTGTTAGCGGGTTATCGGATCCAAAACCGGACACGATAGCTTAACAGCGTCCAGTTATGGTGGATGCCACGTGTCGATCACCCTTGACGAAAGCACTTCTATGATGCGTGATTTATCGTCATGGAAGTGGACACTTCCGTGATGATAAGTTTGGTAATGTCATGGAACACTTCAACGACAGCAGAGGTATGACTATCTTGATTCTGTCATAAATTTGTCATGGATGTACTTGCATGACAGAAAACATGACCTACTGTGACAAACACGTATCATCACGAAAGTGTCTTTTTTTGTAGTGTTGGGGGTGGGGAGGGGGAGGGAGAGAAAGACGTATCGAGAGTGTGCGCGGTAGGCACAGAGGCACAACTAGCGAGTGTTTGTGTATCTGTGTGTGTTTGAAAGAGGAGTAGATAGATTACTATCAAGATCGAGGTGCCACCCTACTCCTTTGGTGTCGGGTAGTGTGCGTGTGTGTGTGTGTGTGTTTGAGAGAGAAGCCAGTCGATAGATTAGTATCAAGATCGAGGTGTCACCATACTCCTTCGGTGTTGGGAAGTGTGTTTGGGGGGGGGGCAGTGACACTTACATATCTGTACTCTTATAAAAAACAGAGTTGGTGATGATGGTGTTCCTGCCATCCTGCAATATAGGCCATCCGATTTATATCTGGCGGATATGAAGGAAACTATGGCAATTTTGCAAAAAGATACCCACACCCCTCTCCATATTTGCAAATAAGGCATTGCCTCGTTCATCCTTTTCTCCCACAAGATAAACTACTCATACAAATGCATCTTGATGTTCCGTGCAACGCATGGGCATCTTGCTAGTAGGGAGAAGGAGTTTGTGTGACACATATCTATATTAAGGTATAGGTAGATAGGATGTGTGCGAGGCATACTTAAAGCATCACGGAGATAAACAAACGGTGTGCATGCAAGTGCCAGAAAAAATGAAGTGATAAACAATGTCTACGTGTGTGTGTGTGCGTGTGTGTGTGAGAGAGAGAGAGCGAAACCTCAAAACAAAAGGTGCTCTGCTAGAATCCCATTGTATGTATTCATATGGTTCCGGAACTTGAGTTAACCTTAGGCATATGTGTGAGAGACATAATTATCCTTTGAGACAATAGTGGCTGTGGGTGGGCGGAATTAAAAGGGTGGGTGTGTTCGACAGAGAGAGCGTGTGTGTTTCTGTGCGAGAGACTTGTAGGACAGGGTAGAAATACAAATTCTAACCTTGACGGAGGGAGAGAAATACATGAAGTGCGCATGTGTGATTCCGATGCCCACGGGGAAATGAGATATGTATGCGTGTGAGAGAGATTGCACAATTCATTCATGTATCACTATTTAGCGATTGTGGACGTGCATCGCTTGAACATAAATCAATATCTACTTCGTATCGTGGCCAAAGGTACAATATCGATTCAACGTTGTAAAGATTGGACACTCTCATATCACATTTTTTCTATCTAAATAAACCTTTTCAATTGTGCATGCCAAAGTTACAGTGATGTTTCTTCAAACATCCAATGTAGCTATCATGTACATGCACCATTGTTACTCTTGCATTCAAAGTCATTAGTCTTGGATGATTTAAGGTTCTATTATGAAGTAATATATGTAATATTCATATATGAATTCAACGGGTACACAATTTATGAAATGGAGGCTATGTAATCATATGAGGTAACACTTTTAAATAGCGGACTACAATATCCATTTCTTTTGTGGGACTACAATATCCATTTCTTTTTGTGCGCCTGTACACTAACACGTCAATGCATTATGTTTAAAGTAAATAACCAATGGTGCTAAATTATCTATTTACACGAGAAATACATAGGTTGAGCGTTTGATCCCTTTTTTGTGAACGCGCCTCTACACCCGTACGATCGGCCGCGCCCGTGTGAACGTCCAAGTTATCGGCGCATCATCCCGAGTTATTGTCTTTTTTTCTGGGGTGGACTTCACACCAGTTATTAACTGCTGACGCGTGCCCCGTGTACACAGTCTCGCATGACCTTCCCGCTAGCATGGTCCAAAATTAGTTGAAACTGGATACGAACGATCCCGCGGGCGGCAAAATCTCCCGCCTCCTTCTAAAATTTCCGCCACCTAGTCTTTAGCATGCGAAATTCCCCTTTTGTCCTTGGTGCACGGAGAACAACGGTAACAATACCGCCCTCATCTACATAATAGGCCAGGGCTGCTTTGGTAACTTCCGGTTCTCCCCACCACACGGCACCCCCATTTCCTCTCCCCCTCCCGCAGCGGCTCATTCGCACTCCCCACCGGAGATGCTTTGTCCACACCCCCCCGAAGCTGCCCCACCGACGCCCCCATTGACGGCCTCTGATCCTCTTTGCCGACACCTTCCTCAACCCTACTGGAGCCGCTTTGCCGACACCATCGTCAACCCTACCGGAGAAGCTTCGCCTATACCATTCTCAACCCTACCGGGGCCGCTTTGCCAACTCACAAGTCCACGGCCACAGATCCGCTTCGTCGCACCCTCATCCAACCTACCGGAGCAGCTTCTGACGCCCCGTCCACAGCCGCAGATCCGCATCGTCGACACCATCCTTAGGCCAACCGCCGGCGCAGCTTCACCGACGCCCTCCTCCACGGCCACAGATGCGCTTCGCCCACACCGTAGTCCACCCTGCCGGAGCCGCTCCACAAACACCCTACTCGACGGTTCTAGATCTCCTTACCGGACCCTAACAGCCAGCACAACGTCATCACCCTTGACATTTCTAACCTGATTCCCACCGTCTAGCAAGATGCCAAGCACCCGCCATGGCCTAGGTACTTGTAACGCCCATGATGCGGCTATATCTCCCACGTGCCGAGGCACGACTTAGAGGCATAACCGCATTGTGGTTTTGTCGCAAGAAGGGTCATCTTCACACAATCCCATGTAATGAACAAGAATGGGATAACGAGAGTTGGCTTACAATCGCCACTTCACACAATACATAAATATAATTCATACATCATCCAAAATCCACACATAGACCGACTACGGTCAAATCCAAATGAAAATAAGATAACCCCAAATGCTAGAACCCCGATCGTCCCAACTGGGCTCCACTACTGATCAGCAGGAAAAGAAACATAGTAACGACCACGTTCCTCGTCGAACTCCCACTTGAGCTCGGTTGCGTCATCTGCACTGGCATCGTCGGCACCTGCAACTGTTTTGGTAGAATCTGTGAGTCACGAGGACTCAACAATCTCACACCCGCGAGATCAAGACTATTTAAGCTTATAGGAAAGGATGGTGTAATGGGGGAGCTGCAGCAAGCACTAAGCATATATGGTGGCTAACATACGCAAATGAGAGCGAGAAGAGAAGCAACGCAACGGTCGCGAAGCTAGAAATGATCAAGAAGTGATCCTGAAACTACTTACGTTCATGCATAACTCAAACCGTGTTCACTTCCCGGACTCCGCCGAAAAGAGACCATCATGGCTACACACACGGTTGATGTATTTTAATTAAGTCAAGTGACAAGTTCTCTACAACCGGTCATTAACAAATTCCCATCTGCCTCATAACCGCGGGCACGGCTTTCGAAAGATAATACCCTCCAGGGGTGTCCCAACTTAGCCCATTATAAGCTCTCACGGTCAACGAAGGATAAACCTTCTCCCGAGAAGACCCGATCAGTCTCGGAATCCCGGTTTACAAGACATTTCGACAATGGTAAAACAGGACCAGCAAAGCTGCCCGATGTGCCGACAAATCCCGATAGAAGCTGCACATATCTCGTTCTCAGGGCACACCGGATGAACACTACGTACAACTAAAACCAGCCCTCGAGTTTCCCCAAGGTGGCGCTGCAAGTGGCTCTAGTTTGGACCAGCACTCATAGGAACACTGGCCCGGGGGTTTAAATAAAGATGACCCTCGGGCTCGCGAAAACCCGAGGGAAAAAGGCTTAGGTGGCAAATGGTAAAACCAAGGTTGGGCCTTGCTGGAGGAGTTTTATTCAAGGCGAACTGTCAAGGGGGTCCCATAAATCACCCAACCGCGTAAGGAACGCAAACTCAAGGAACATAATACCGGTATGACGGAAACTAGGGCGGCAAGAGTGGAACAAAACACCAGGCATAAGGCCGAGCCTTCCACCCTTTACCAAATATATAGATGCATTAATTAAATAAGAGATATTGTGATATTCCAAAAATATCCATGTTCCAACATGGAACCAACTTCCACTTCACCTGCAACTAGTAACGGTATAAGAAGGGCTGAGCAAAAGCGGTAACTTAGCCAAACAACGGTTTGCTAGGAAAGGATGGTTAGAGGCTTGACATGGCAACATGGGAGGCATGATATAGCAAGTGGTAGGTAGCGCAGCATGGCAGTAGAACGAACAACTAGGAAAGCAAAGATATAAGTGATTTCGAGGGTATGGTCATCTTGCCTGCAAAGTACTCAGGGTTGTCGAAAGCTTGATCCTCGTAAGCGTACTCAACAGGTTCCTCATTCACAAACTCGTCTCCCAGCTCTACCCACAACAAGAACACAAGCAATGGAACCACAATCAATCACGGGAAATGCACAAGCAACATGATGCAAAACACGCATGACATGCGAGATGTGGTTTGCGATGCATATGCGTGCTCCGGAAAAAAAGAATGAACAAGGCAGTAACTTGGCAAACCAAGTATGCCACTGGAAAGATGAGATGATTTCGGTCGAAATCGATATAAAGATCACCGGAAACGGATGCACGGTTTGCAAATGGCAAGCAAAACAATAATGACACGATTCTGCGATTAACAGCATGATATCACATAGAATGCAACAAGAAACTATGCTACAGCACTCCAACATAGCAACAGAGCCTATGGCAGTAATCCACAGGCGATGCTTAACAAAATATGAACATTGAGCTATGGCTAGATCACAACATAACAGGCTCAAACAAGCATGGCAAAAGTGCAAAGGATATCAGGTTCACAGACTTAGTGAAATTACTGGACATGGCATAAACAGCATCAGGTAGCAATGTTCAGAGCAAGCAAACAACATGCTACAGGACCTTAACATAGCAAAACAAGGCATGGCATGAATCTACTGAATGCATAGAACAACAGTCCATTACTGACCATGAGCCAAAAAGGACCAGACGATATGATGGCAACCATGTAAACATAGCAACTTTCGTTAACAGGTTTCAGACTTAGCAGAAAACAGAGCATGGCAGAAACTGTATTATGAAGGCATCTTTGTGAGCTTGATTCGCTCACCACAAAGCAATGCATGACAAAAAAAGCATACCTACATCAAGATGGCATGTTTATGAAGCTAACCATGGCAAGAGAAAGTTCATAACATGAAATGATCAACTACAACAAGCTTGGCAAAATTGAATATCATGTTAACAATCTGCCAGGAATATTTTATAGCAAAAGTAGAGCAAGATTGAGTCAAGCTAGGGCACTCCATAATTTCAAACAAGGAGAATGGATGGATAGAGCACAACTATATCTACAAAACATCCTTACTGAACATCACCAAAAGGAGCATGGATCTCTCTGTAGACACATGGATACATAGCAACAAAATAACAGAAGTAACAGACTTAGTGAAATTACTAAGTCCCTGAAATCAGAAACATCACGAAGCCTAGTTTGCATGCTTGTGCTTGTCACCACATAGATAAAAAAATACATCGCATACACCTCTGTAAAGATGGCATGGCATACATCAAAACACATGTAGAGCTCATACTCATAAGATGCACAAAATAAATGCAACAAAATTAACAAAACACCAAGTTCTGATAAATAACAACAATTAACAGCATATAGCACTCTTGAAGTAGAGATTTGGGCATCGAGATGGACTCAAATGAGCATGGCACAATGGAACAAAATGAAGAGCATCCAGAGACGAACATTTCGATATATCATGCACGCAAAACGGAGCAGTATGAAGAGAGTTATGATGCGATGAACAGGAGCATATAATGTAACATACACGGGACTTG
>NC_057811.1:77423113-77452018 GCF_018294505.1 Triticum aestivum | reverse complement strand
GGCGGCGCGCCACGTG
The DNA here is from genome assembly GCF_018294505.1 of Triticum aestivum. Lineage (NCBI taxonomy): Eukaryota > Viridiplantae > Streptophyta > Magnoliopsida > Poales > Poaceae > Triticum > Triticum aestivum. The sequence continues at coordinate 77,452,002 of NC_057811.1, read as the reverse complement.
TCGCGCTGGGGTTGGCACGGGGCGGTGCCGCTGTTTGTCCGGCCGGCGGCGGACGTGTCCGGCTGCGGAGAGGGGAAGGGGACTAGGTTTTCGCCCGAATTTCGAAGGGGAATGTGTTTTTATAGGTAGAGGGAGGTAGGAGACTCCAAATGGAGTGAGGTTTTCACCCACACGATCGTGATCGAACGACCGAGAGCATGGAGGTGACTTAAAGGGGTTTTGGGCTGTTTCGAGGGGTTTTTTGCTGCAACACACAAAGGGACTTTGCGGTTACCCGGTTAACCGTTGGAGTACCAAACGACCTCCAAATGGAACGAAACTTGACAAGTGGTCTACCGGTGGTATACCAAGGCCACTTGGCAAACCTCGGTCCATTCCGAGAACGTTTAACACCCGCTCACGAAAAGAGACAAGAGGGGTGCGCCGGTGCATGTGGGAGTGTCGGATTACAAAATGGACAACGGGGAAAATGCTCGGATGCAAAAGACGAACATGTATGCAAATGCAATGCACATGATGACATAATATGAGATGCATGACATGAACAAAATGCAAAATGAAAAACAAAACCCAACCACGGAGGGAATATCATAACACATAGCTGAAAATGGCAAGAGTTGGAGTTACAAATATGGAAAGTTACATCCGGGGTGTTACAACACTCCACCACTATGAGAGGATCTCGTCCCGAGATCTAGGATGGCACCGGAGAGAAACGGAAGAGGAAAAAGGTAAAACAAAGTTGCTTCTTTGACAAACGAGTGAAACCAAAGAACCTTGAGAGGTTAAACAATTTTTAGAAAAGAATACAACGGAGATGAACGAGATTACAAACTCTCCGTTAGAAAAGGAGAACAAGGAACATTATGAGGACCTTGTGGGTTCAAATACATGAAACAAGGGCTTAACTAACCAAAAGAATATGAAACCACACCGATATAACGAGATAGCCAAGCAACAAGAATGACATACATTTGACAGCACTCCGGTTGAAAAAGAGAAGGAAACTTGATAAGATGAAAAGAAATTGAAGAGATGACACCACACTCCGGTTAAATGGATAAGCAAGGAAAGAAGATGATCTTGAAAAAACGAGAAGATGGGTCGAAGAGAGCTATATCACAATGCCTCCGGTAGAAATGAAATAATGCAATGAAAAGAACGGAGAAGAACGGAGTTGTTGAAAAATCAACAGAGAAAGGATATGATCTTCGTGGGCTTATGGAGATATCTCAAAACTTGAGGTGAAATTGTGCAACTAACGAAAACAAATGCTTGCTTGAGATCAACGAAGAGATGAAAACTTCTCTCGCCGAGAGGATAGGAGAAAACTTGGATCATTGATGAGCACCACAATAGCAATATTCCTTAGGGAAGGCTTTAGGTGAAATATAACCCAAGATAACTCCAATGAAGAAACGATGGGTTTAAATATCTCATTCTTGATAACTTATGAATCATGAATCATGAAGAAAATTATCAAGAATGACATAACACCACCTCAAAAGATAAGAGAGAAAGAATTGCACTTCGGAATGCAGGAAGAAAATATTTGAGCTCTTCCAACAAGAATCTTGAGAACACTTCGAGAATGAATTAAATCCTTGATGAACCACCATGAAAAAAAAACTCCATGAAGAACTCCGGTAATAAAAGGATGATAGAAAGAAAGAGAAGTTGAAAACACCAGGTGAAGCCTTGAAGTGATAAGATGAAGCTTTGAAATGATATAACCGAGAAAACTTGGAACTCCGGAAAGAAAGATGAACAAATGAAATCAAGAATTTTGATGACCTCCGGAATAAGGAATTGAATTTACTCGATGAAACAAGAAAAAGAATTACATTATGCTCATCCTTCACCAATTAATTGGTGACAAGCAATGGATTTGTCATACTACTTATTCTCATAGAAAGGATTAAGAATGATATGGCGCAAACTTGGGAAGGTCTTGATGGAACCACCGGTAGGATTTGGAAAACAACGAATGAATTGATATGATAACGAAGGAATAGAAATATTGAACGAACCACCCTAAGAATTGAAAATGAACGAAGAAAAGATAAAGAAACATCGGGAAGAATTTGAAAATGAATGAAGATACTTGAGAGAATTTAGATACAAGTGAACGCAGAGATCCCGAGCTGACTAGATAATACTTGAATGATGCACTGGAAGAATTCGAGAACGAGAGCTGAAAGATGAGAATGAATAATTCTGAGATGATGAGTTCCAGAGAATCAAACTGAAGAGACTCCTGAATTGCTCCGGATGGGTGAAAAGAATTCTCACACTCAAATCAATTATGAGAGGACGACAACAAGTTAGAACCACACATCTTTGAGAGAACGGATTAGATTGAAGAGGAACTCTTCTTCGGTCTTCAAATGTTGAGAATGATGCGAGAAACACCACCATGAATTGTTGAGATACTCCGGGATGAAAATAGAAAGGTTGAACCAACAATGAAAAGAATTTGAAAGATCTTGGAAAAAGACATCTGACTGATGATAACTCATTCTTACGTCAAACTTTGAAATGAATTTGTGAATAGCTCCGGGAAAATTAGAAGAGTCAGGTAAGATCCTGGGAAAAGACCTGTGGGTTAGGGCCCACTCAACAGATACACCGTTGAACGATTTAAAAGAGAGATTGCGTCGGTTCAATTAAATGGCTTGAATAAGGTAAGACCTCGAAATAGCTAGAAAGGATTAAGAATAGAAACATGAATCCTCTGGGATACCTTCAGCACTCCAGATAAACATGAATAGCAAGAGGTGGAAGATTAAGAGGTGCACCGGCATGAGAAAACATTTGAATCGATGAAAGGATACGATCAACACCGAAAGCTTTCATTGAAACCACCGAGGAAGATAAGAGAACAAAGAATGATAAACTTGAAGCTCCGTTAGTATCTTCATGGGAAATCACCGGATAAGAACATTGACGGAAAAGAATGGAGAGACTTCCCATCTATAAGATGGATACTTGAGTAAGAAATCTGAGTCCTTGAAGAAAAAGGGTGGGAAAACAAAGGCAACTTGGGCAGATGGAATGGATACCGTTGAGAAAACATCGAGTTGATCTTGCGAATGTTGGGATGACTGGATGCACTTGAAGAGAAGCACGCCGGTTGGGAAGAATTGGGATGACAATCTCGATGATCAAGAAGGATTGGTATTCACATAGAAGTATGAGAACACCGCTTAGGAAAAGTAGGGAATCAACACCTGACAATGAAGCAACTCGAATACCACAACTTAAAACAAAACAAAGGATTGGCTCGCAGAATAAGCCGGAACAAACATATGATAGAGATTTCGTCCGAAGTTTTCGTGGTGGGGCCCACACGGGCTCGATCGTACAGCACCATCATGTACAAGGTAGTGCACATGACATACGAAGCGTCCCCGAGTCGGCATAGCCAAGGATTCTTTAAGACACTACGAGACCACTGTAAAACGAACCGTGGAAAGGCGGACCACTAGACGTCGAACCCCAATCTCATATCATGCATCTGTCGGAAAGATATCCTAGGAGCTACTTGAATTCCCACTTATAAACTCCTGAAACTTTCTGGTTATGCAATCTGGTGTTGGGGATACAGGGGACACAAAATATATCACCCAAACTAACAATCCCTAGATCCAGCTATATCCATCCGTCAACACATAACCAAGAAAACTCCGGAAATCGTGTACCTCAACCTTTGAAAAGCATCCGTTATACGAGTTATGGCAATACTCCCGAACTCCCGCCCCAGTACTGGGTGGCGTCGAGGTGATCTCACCAACAACTGCATAAAAGAGATTTTCGATGTCGGCGAAACTCAGGTATTCCAGAACTGCAACGATAAAATTGTGACGACAACACCTCGGAGCTCAACTCCCCTGGACACTGCCACAACCCCTAAATGTCAGGAGGCACCAAGAATAATGTTCTCATCACAAAACCATCGGAATGATTCCAAGATACCCGCGTGATCCTAAAAAAGTTTAGTGAAATTTGAGGAGAGAAAAGTCAAAACTTCTACGTCAGGAGGCCTCACCAGAGCGACGAAGGGACTGAGTAGTAAAAAGAATCCTACTCTCCGATATATATAATCCTAAGACTCAAAACATTTTTGTTCTAGACTCAACAACGCCAGCGATTGGATCAAGCAGGGGGCTCCTAAGTCGGGGATGGCTCTGATTACCAAGTTGTAACGCCCACGATGCGGCTATATCTCCCACGTGTCGAGGCACGACTTAGAGGCATAACCGCATTGTGGTTTTGTCGCAAGAAGGGTCATCTTCACACAATCCCATGTAATGAACAAGAATGGGATAACGAGAGTTGGCTTACAATCGCCACTTCACACAATACATAAATATAATTCATACATCATCCAAAATCCACACATAGACCGACTACGGTCAAATCCAAATGAAAATAAGATAACCCCAAATGCTAGATCCCCGATCGTCCCAACTGGGCTCCACTACTGATCATCAGGAAAAGAAACATAGTAACGACCATGTTCCTCGTCGAACTCCCACTTGAGCTCGGTTGCGTCATCTGCACTGGCATCGTCGGCACCTGCAACTGTTTTGGTAGAATCTGTGAGTCACGAGGTGTCGTGGAATTGTCACGGCAGATGTCCTGGAGCCATCGCAGCTAGGAAGCTTAAAGGGGTTAAACGGGACAAGGAACACGGGGGTTATACTGGTTCGGCCCCTTACGGTGAAGGTAAAAGCCTACGTCGAGTTGAGGTGGTATTGATTATGGTTTCGATGACCAGGGAGCTTAATTGCTATGCCTAGCTCTCGATGAGATCTTACTTGTCTCTAAACCGCCGTCGGGTCATCCCTTTATATAGAGAGGTTGACGCCCAGCGGCCCTCAGAGTCCCGGCCGGCTCATAAGAGTGTTCGGCTCGGACTCTCAACTATTCTTGCCTTACACTACAAGTCTTGCCATACGGCGGTTTATCACTACGGGCCTTAAGCCATCTCCGGGTCTTAGGCCCATCATTGACCCGCCGTCTTCAAGCTCGGTACTGGGCTTCGCGTAATGACCATTATGAGTAACCCGGCCCCTCCTGGCGGGTGACTCTAAGGGTTATATCCTCAATATTAGGCCCCAGATTGATTTGAACCGGTTCATGTCAATCTTCAATTCTTTTGAGAGAAAGAATCTTCCGGCTTATGGTCGTGTGAAGGCTATAACCCGCCGTGACGTCATCTTCTGGATTCCTGGTAACCCGCCATGACGTCATCTTCCATTAAGTCCATTTTTTTATTCCACCATATCCTCAACGGATCTTATCTTTAAAGGCCATCCCGAAAATCGAGGCGTTTTTCTGGTGAGATAATCACGCCATGGCCTCCTCGTTTCTCGCGCCCACTTATGAGCCTCACCTTATAAATAGCCCGGCCCATGAGCCTCCAGTCACTCGTCGCCTCCGTCTTCTTCCTCCTCTCGCCACTGTGCTGCCGCCCGAGCTCCGCCGCCGCCGCCACGGGTTTCCTCGTCTTCACCAACTCAGGCCGCTGCATCAACCTGACGTGACCAGAGAAACGCGACGAACCCCCGCCGTAACTCCGTACCTGTAAGTCCCTGCACCTCTCCACCGTAGATCCGCATTAGGGTTCCACTGTTCTTCCTCTGTTCTTCGCTGTTCTTCTCGAATCCTCTGTAGTTCTTCCACTGTAGTTATGTTTGATCCAAGAGTAGTGCAGAGCTCCTGCGATAATTGTTGCACATCCATTTTTCCACTAGTAGATCCCCTTTGTTTGAAATAAGACCCCACTCTGAATCCATGAACTTCTTCTGCGTCAGTTCTAGGTCTAGAAATTTTCCTCTTTAGCCGACCGTTTTGATCCAAAACAATTACTGCAACCTGTGAAACTTGTTTTCGCCATGCTTAGTCAAAAATTACATCTGTTTAGTTACGGCGGCTCACATTTCCGCCTTAAAAGAAGCCACGCGCTGTGAAACTTCCGGCTCGTTTATGATAAAGCTGTAGACAATTTGAATTACTCACGACACCTTCAGCGGCTTAGATAACCCGATGCACTTAACCATATGTCATTAGGCCCCTCTCATAAGCCGCCATTTGAGTATTAAGCTATAGACGTCTGCCGGCTTATAATTGAACCGGATATTTTCCTTTTGTCATAGGTTTCATCTTTCACAATGCCTCCCAAAGCTCCCAAGGCACCCATCACGTGCAACTGGATGAGATCCAATGTCACCGACGACACTTTAGCTGATTTCGTAAAGATGGGTTACTTGCCCAAGAAAGAGATCATGTCTTATCGTGCCCCTGACCCATCGGAGGAGAGACCTCAACCCATAGATGGTGAGGTGGTGATATTTGCTGATCACATGAGCCGGGGCTTCGCACCGCCTGGCTCAAAATTCTTTAGAGAGGTTCTGAACTTCTTTGATCTACGGCCGCAAGACATAGGACCCAATTCCGTGTCAAATATATGCAACTTCCAAGTATTCTGTGAAGTCTATCTTGGAGAAGAGCCCAGCCTGCTGCTCTTTAGAGAGCTATTTTATCTGAACCGCGAGAATGAGTGCGCCAACGGGCCAAGCCTGGAACTTGGTGGAATCTCCATTCAACGCCGGAGAGACTGCCTCTTTCCTTATGCTGAGCCGCCAAGCCATCCAAAGGACTGGAACCGGACGTGGTTTTATTGCCAGGACACTTCTCCGGCTGACGAGAGCCCTCTGCCCAGCTTTCGTGCCCTGCGTCTGGAGCCAAATCACCCTCTGCCAGACAAACTCTCTCAAGCTGAGCGTCAACCTCTGATCCCCACCATCAATAAGATCAAGGCTCTCCTGGGAAACGGCCTCAACGGCATTGATCTAGTACGGGTTTGGATCTCTTGGCGGGTTATCCCCTTGAGCCGCCGCCCCGGCTTAATGTGTGCTTACACGGGCCGGAAGGATGACCCTCTGCGGCACAGCCCCAACGATCTTCCTGAGGACATTGTGGACGACATGACCAAGTCTCTCCTGAATGAGAGCTTAGCCGACTGTGGGAGAACCGGCCTGAACCCCTTCTGCCAAGCTAACCCGGCTCCGGCGGTAAGCCACTGACCTGAACACCTTGGTTTTCTTTTGAATAGTTTCCATCTTAACCTTAAGAAATCTTTGATGTATGTTTCAGGCTAATGACAAGTTCTGGAAGGTCAAATATGACCATGAAGCGGCCAAAAAAGCCAGGAAGGCTAAGAAAGCCGCCAGGAGAGCCGCTCCCCGCAAGAAGGGAAGCAGGCCTACTGCCTCAAAGCTGCTTCAGCTAAGTGACAGCTCCGAGTCAGAGGTAACCCCTGAATCTGTAAGCTCTTGTTTTGTTTCTTGTTTATTCCTATCCACCTTATCGATACTGATCATCAGCAGGATGACACCGGAGCAAGTAACCCAGTGACTGAAGAGGTAACGACACTTTCCTCCGACTCGGAGCCCTTGCCAAGGCCAAAAGTCCGAAGATTAACCTGGAAAGTAAGATTTTCACATCCTTTAGCTTATCAAGATCCTCAATTTCTTTTGAAGCAACAGATTCATGAGAGCCGACAGCACACCCGGACCAACAAGGATGCAGACCTCTCCTCCGGCTTACCTGAAGCGTCAAGGAAGCGCCGGACCGAGGTTATCTCCAACCTATATCCTTTTCATCCTTTGGCGGGCGTTATACGTCAACCACTCAATTCTTCTGATTCAAATTATCAGGAAACTTCACCTTCCTCTGGTGACTCTATGCAATCGAACCTGCCGGCTTTCAAGACCGCACCCGGGTAATGATGATCATCCCTTGTTGTGCTTATCTTTACTCATGCTTTTGTACTAACTTTTTGTCCTTTCAGTGCCCAGGCAAAGCTCAGCAAGAGGGCGAAGAAGAATAAACCGGTCGAAGAGCCGGTCTTGACTGAGCCGGAGGTTTCAGCTCAAGACCCGCCAGCTGCCTCTGCTCCTGAAGCCACCGCTCCAACCGACGAGCCAGCCATAGAAACTTCTACCAACCCGGACATCTCCAGCCCGGCTCAGCCGGCCGATGACCCGGACGTGGTAATCACCCGGACGGAGTTTGTCAAGCCGGGGAGACCCACTGCGCTGGCTAGGTGCTCTGCCAAGGAAGAGTTGCTAGAGCGCCGTAGGGCCAAGCTGGACATCACCAACTACGCTAACCTGAGCATTGGAGATATCATCTCCGGCTATGTCAATCAGGTGCACAGCAGCCGGGACCTGGAGATTGACATGGTGAAGCAGATACAGCAGAAGTCTGAGGTACCCCTCTATTGCTTACTACATAGTCATCTTTACCATACTAGCCCCCAAGTCTACTACTTATGATAGAATATGTTGTAGACTTAACTTCCAGCTTACTTTCATGAACCGGTAATTTGTAGATAGAAACTTTCGACATGCATTAGCCCCCAAGTGCCAAGTGTCTTTGCTTGGAAAGTGCTTGGGACTTTAAAGTTGCATAATAATTATTCATACTATAACCCAGAAATTGTACAGGCTGCTTGCAAGAAATTTGAGGCTGATATCTCTGAGCTGAAGAACCGCCTGAAGACTCAGGAAACTGAGACCCGGAAGGCCAACGCTAAATTCGAATCCAGTGTTGCTACTCAAGAGAAGCTGAAGAAGAAGTTTGAAGCTGAAAGGAAGACTTGGGCCGAAGAGAAGGCTGCTCTGGTAAGCTGGGCCGAACAGGCGGAGGCGGCTCTGACGGAGAGAACCGCCGAACTCTCCGGCTTAAAGCGCCATGTGTCATAGATGGTCGCCGCAATCTTCGATAAGTCATTCTGCAGGCTTTGAACAAGTTTACAGTCTTTATGTCTCATAACTCCCATCATTGCTAGCGGCTTATCTTACCTTGTTAAATAGGTCCCAAAAGCACCAACCTCAATCAGAACGTGCTGACCAAGCTGAAGGCCGTGTACACCTTGGTGGAGCAACTCTACACCGGGTCACAGTGCGCCTTGGTCGTTGTGGCCCTATCCAATGAGGTTCCGACTCACCTGGCAGACGTACTTCGCCGGCTTGCCATTCTTCCTTAGCGTTTCCAAGAGCTGCGACGGGCCTCTGCAAGAGCCGGAGCCATAGCTGCTCTAAGCCGGGCCAAGGCTTTCCTTCCAGAGCTAGACCCGGCTGACATGGCACTTGGATACCCTAGCCTGAAGGAAGACGGCACCCCCTTCGACCAAAAAGACTTTGCTGCCTGTGTGAAGATCGTGCGCCCGGTGGCCACCCTAATTGGGAATGACACCGACCTGACCAAGTACCAGCCGGGCTATGACGCGGAGAATCAGAGGATCCCCACTCCGCGTTATGAAGCCATCAGCTTGGTCCCGCCGACTCGTAAGCACACCTTTGCCCCAGAAATTGACCCGGCCGGGTTAATTGACGAGGAGGCTCAATTTGAAGCTTTGAGCGGCATTGACTGGAAATCGTCAACCTTCCAGGTCATGGGAACAGCCGGAGGAGCGGAGAGGGATGAGCCGGAAGCTTCGACCCAGCAAGCATGTTGACTCTTAGGCGGCCCATGGTCATATCTTTAAAACAATGCCTCATCTTTGGACTCGGGGAGTTTTGTAATAGAGTAGGACAAACATGTTAATCTTGTCGTGCCATCGTGCACATGTTGAATGTTTAGCTCCGTTAAAGTTGCTTCCTTGTATTCCTCCGGGTCATAATTGATCATTTATTGTCCTTACGCTTGAATAGCTGTCTTTAACCATCCTGCATAGAAAAACAAGTCACAAGTCTCGAGGCGGCTTACCGCACTGAGAACCATAGACCTTACATACATAACCCGGAATAGGAATTAACAATCCTCGAAGACTGGCCCTCCATTACCTTTTTGATGTAACCATAATGGCATACTTACGGGCCTTCAAGTAGAGTTCCGGCTTATGTAACCCGAATGATGAGATGAAGACCTCAACTCCAGCTTACCAGCGTCGAGAATACTTACTATATGTTATCAACATTGTGAATCAAAATTAAGTCAGCAAAGGAAAAGCCGCCCTTGCACACTGCTGATGTGACCAACAGAACTTGTTTTAAGTCAGAAAATCAAAAAACTTAAGGGCTTCCGGTTTGAATACGACCAGTGAACCGTCCCAAAGGGGTTAAGCTAAGATTCGAATGCGATCATATAGCCCCAGTGGCTTTGGCGATGCCAATCAAGAGGGTACTGACAGCTATGTTCTCTTTGGTTCGAATACGACCCATGTTTGAACAGGAAGCCCCCAAATGACCTTAAGAGTTGTTTAACGATGCTGATTCGAATACGATCCACGTCGGTTCCCAAAGGGGGTTGGGCTATGATTCAAATATGATCAAAGAAAAATCCCCAATGAGCTCGGCACTTTGCCAATCAAGTGGGTATCGACAGCTATGTTCTCTTTGGTTCGAATACGACCTATGTTTGAACAGGAAGCACCCAAGTGATTATATTGCGTACGGCTAGATTCGAATACGATCATAAGCCAGATCCACCTCCAAGTGACCATGTGATGGTGTAATGGAAACAACACTTTTACCTTTTGAGGAGAAAAGGACAGAGGTCCTGCTTTATTATTTAACATAATATATACATGGCTATAGAAATATGTACATTATGAGAGCCGGTGGCTCAAGTGTAATAAGGCCGAAGCTGAGCTATGTTCCACGGCCGACGGGTCTCTTCCTCCGACTTACGTGAATCTTTATGCTCCCGAATGTCAATAAGGTAGTATGACCCGTTGTGCAAGTTCTTGCTGACCACAAAGGGCCCTTCCCAAGGCGGGGATAGCTTGTGCGCATCTGTTTGATCTTGGATGAGCCGGAACACCAGGTCACCTTCTTGAAAGACCCGGGACTTAACCCGGCGACTGTGATAACGGTGCAGGTCTTGTTGGTAAATCGCTGAACGAGCTGCTGCCACGTCACGCTGTTCGTCCAACAAGTCAAGAGCATTTTGGCACGCCTGTTTATTATCCGCCTCAACATAAGCCGCCACTCGAGGCGAGTCATGACGGATGTCACTGGGGAGGACTGCTTCCGCTCCATAAACCATGAAGAAGGGCGTGTAACCCGTAGACCTGTTAGGAGTAGTATTGATGCTCCATAACACGGAGGGTAGCTCCTCCACCCAACAACCCGGCGTACGTTGCAATGGGACCAAAAGCCGGGGCTTGATACCCTTCAAAATCTGCTCATTAGCCCTCTCAGCTTGACCATTGGATTGAGGGTGAGCCACTGAGGAAACGTCAAGTCGAATATGCTCACGTTGACAAAACTCCTCCATGGCGCCTTTAGACAGATTAGTCCCATTCTCAGTTATAATGCTGTGCGGAAAAACAAAGCAAAAAATCACCCTTTTCATGAACTGAACCGCCGTGGCTGCGTCACACTTGCTAACGGGCTCTGCCTCAACCCACTTTGTGAACTTGTCAACTGCCACCAAAAGGTGAGTCTTCTTATCCTTGGACCTTTTCAAAGGCCCAACCATATCAAGCCCCCAGACTGCAAATGGCCAAGTGATTGGTATCATCCTCAGCTCCTGAGTTGGCACATGAGCCCGTCGCAAGAACCTCTGGCAACCATCACATTTACTGACCAAGTCCTCCGCATCATCATGAGCCGTCAGCCAATAAAAACCATGACGAAAAGCCTTGGCCACAAGGGATTTTGAGCCGGCATGATGGCCACAATCCCCTTCGTGAATCTCACGTAAGATTTCTTGACCCTCCTCAGGGGAAACACAACGCTGGAACGTTCTAGTAACACTGTGGCGATGCAGCTCACCATTGATGACGACCATTGACTTAGACCGCCGGGTTATTTGTTTGGCCAGTTCGTCCTCAGGCAAATCTCCCCGGGTCATGTATGCCAAGTATGGTACTGTCCAGTCTGGGGTGATGTGGAGAGCCGCCACCAACTGCGCCTCCGGGTCAGGGACAGCCAAGTCTTCTTCTATAGGTAACTTGACAGAAGGGTTATGCAGGATGTCCAAGAAAGTATTAGGCGGCACCGGCTTTCGCTGAGAGCCCAGCCGGCTTAACGCATTAGCCGCCTCATTCTTCCTGCGATCGATGTGCTCTACTTGGTAACCCTGAAAGTGTCCAGCAATGGCATCAACTTCACGGTGATAAGCCACCATGAGAGGGTCCTTGGAGTCCCACTTGCCTGATACTTGTTGAGCCACTAGATCTGAGTCACCGAAGCACCTTACCCGGCTCAAGCTCATCTCCTTAGCCATCCAAAGACCATGGAGCAAGGCCTCGTACTCAGCCGCATTGTTAGTACAAGGAAACATCAACCGTAGCACATAACGAAACTTGTCACCTTTAGGGGAAGCCCATACAACTCCAGCCCCCGTGCCCTCCAATTGCCTAGACCCATCAAAGTGAATAGTACAATATGTATTATCCGGCTTTTCTTCAGGCACCTGTAGCTCTGTCCAATCGTTGATGAAATCCACCAAAGCTTGAGATTTAATAGCAGTGCGTGGCACGTATTTCAGACCATGAGGCCCAAGTTCTATAGCCCACTTAGCCACTCTCCCTGTGGCTTCTCTGTTTTGGATGATATCTCCAAGGGGAGCAGAACTAACCACGGTGATGGGGTGACCCTGAAAATAGTGCTTAAGCTTCCGGCTTGCCATGAATACACCATAAACAAGCTTCTGCCAATGTGGATACCGCTGTTTGGATTCGATGAGCACTTCACTGACATAATAAACCAGACGCTGAACCGGATATTCCTTACCCTCTTCCTTGCGCTCCACCACCACAGCCACACTGACGGCTCGTGTGGTGGCAGTTATATACAATAATAAGGGTTCCTTGTCAACCGGAGCAGCGAGGACTGGGGGCTCGGCCAGCTGTCTCTTCAAATCCTCAAAAGCAGCATTAGCAGCATCATTCCAGATAAAATCATCACTTTTCTTCATCAACTGGTACAGCAGCATGGCCTTCTCACCCAAACGGCTTATAAACCGGCTTAAAGCAGCGATACGACCCGCCAGGTGCTGGACGTCGTTTATACACGCCGGCTTAGCTAGAGAGGTGATTGCCTTGATTTTTTCCGGATTAGCTTCAATGCCTCTGTTAGAAACTAGGAAACCCAAGAGCTTGCCTGCAGGAACACCAAAAACACACTTGGCCGGGTTAAGCATCATCTTGTAAACCCGGAGATTATCAAAGGTTTCTCTAAGGTCATCTACTAGGGTCTCCTTCTCCCTGGACTTAACCACGACATCATCCACATAGGCGTGAACATTGCGCCCAATCTGGTTATGAAGACAATTCTGCACACAACGCTGGTAAGTCGCTTGTGCACTCTTGAATCTGAAAGGCATAGACACATAACAGAAGGCTGCAAAGGGAGTGATGAATGCCGTCTTCTCCTGGTCCTTAACTGCCATTTTAATCTGATGGTATCCAGAATATGCATCCAAGAAACTTAAACGCTCACAACCCACGGTGGCATCAATGATTTGATCAATACGGGGGAGGGCAAAAGGATCAGCCGGACAAGCCTTGTTTAAGTCCGTGTAGTCCACACACATCCACCAGGTGCCATTCTTCTTAAGCACGAGCACCGGGTTAGCTAACCATTCTGGATGAAAGACTTCGACAATAAACCCGGCCGCCAAGAGCCGAGCCACCTCCTCACCAATGGCCTTCCGCCTCTCTTCATTAAACCGCCGAAGGAATTGCCTGACCGGCTTAAATTTCGGATCAATATTGAGAGTGTGCTCAGCGAGTTCTCTAGGTACACCCGGCATGTCAGAAGGTTTCCATGCAAAGATGTCCCTGTTCTCACGGATGAACTCGATGAGCGCGCTTTCCTATTTTGGATCCAAATTGGCACTGATGCTAAATTGCTGAGATGAGTCACCTGGAACGAAATCAACAAGCTTAGTCTCATCAGCTGACTTAAATTTCATCGCCGGCTCATGCTCCGTGGTCGGCTTTTTTAGAGATGTCATATCCGTTGGGTCAACATTATCCTTGTAAAACTTCAGCTCCTCTGTTGCACAAACAGATTCTGCATAAGCCGCGTCACCTTCCTCACATTCCAAGGCTACCTTTCGGCTACCATGAACCGTAATGGTCCCATTGTGACCCGGCATCTTGAGCTGTAGGTATATGTAACATGGCCATGCCATGAACTTGGCGTAAGTCGGCCGCCCAAATATGGCATGATACGGACTTCTTATCTTGACCACCTCAAAGGTCAATTTTTCCACCCTGTAGTTGTACTCATCTCCAAAGGCCACTTCCAATTCGATCTTACCAACTGGATAAGCCGACTTACCAGGCACCACACCATGGAAAACAGTATTGGACTGGCTGAGGTTCTTATCAATCAAACCCATACGACGGAAGGTCTCATAATAGAGGATGTTGATGCTGCTGCCTCCATCCATGAGCACCTTAGTGAACTTATATCCTCCCACCTGAGGAGCCACCACCAGGGCCAAGTGACCCGGATTATCAACCCGGGGAGGGTGATCCTCCCTACTCCACACAATAGGCTGCTCAGACCATCTTAAATAGCGTGGAACCGCCGGCTCAACAGCATTCACAGCCCTCTTATGAAGCTTCTGATCTTGCTTACACAGACTGGTGGTAAACACATGGTACTGTCCACCATTGAGCTGTTTTGGATTGGTCTGGTATCCCCCCTGTTGCTGTTGATGACCCTGGCTGGATTGCTGATTAAAGCCCCCTTGAACATTCTAAGGATTGGAATTTGAGCCGCCGCCCGGGCCATGAAAACCGCCGGCGCCTGAGCCGCCGCCCGAGCCATTAATGCCATTAAAAGCATTGGAATTCTTAAAGGCCTTCATGATTGCGCAATCTTTCCATAGATGAGTAGCTGGCTTCTCCCTAGAGCCGTGCCTCGGACAAGGCTCGTTCAACAACTGCTCGAGCGTCGGGCCTGACCCGCCAGCTCGGGGAGGTGGCCTCCCTTTACGTCGCTGGTTGTTACCCTGTGAGTTGGCATTGGCCACAAACTCCATGCTGCCATCAGCCTTACGCTTGTTACCTCCTTGGTTTGCCGGGTTATGCTGAGGACCCTTGCCATTGTCGTTCTTCCTTCCCTTCCCTGTCCTTTCATCATCTGAAGCGGGGTCCTTGGTACTATCAGAGTCGGCGTACTTGAAGAGAGCCGCCATTAGCGTACCCATATCATTGCAGTCGCGTTTGAGCCGCCCGAGTTTCATCTTCAGGGGCAGGAAGCGACAATTCTGCTCCAACATTAAGACTGCAGAGCCGGCATCCATCTTATCAGATGAATGTATTATCTCTTTGACCCGGCGAACCCAATGTGTCGTAGACTCACCCTCCTGCTGTTTACAGTTAGTCAAATCCACAATTGACATAGACTGCCTACAGGTATCTTTGAAGTTTTGGATGAACCGGGCTTTCAGCTCAGCCCAAGACCCGATGGAATTCGGTGGTAGCCCTTTCAACCAAGTGCGGGCAGTCCCATCTAACATCATGGTGAAGTACTTGGCCATCGCCGCTTCACTGACCTCCAGCAATTCCATGGCCATCTCATAGCTCTCGATCCAGGCTCCGGGTTGTAAATCAGCCGTGTAATTAGGCACCTTCCTAGGCCCTTTGAAGTCCTTGGGTAGACGTTCGTTGCGGAGAGCCGGCACTAAACAAGGGACACCTCCAGTCCTTGTAGGGATACCTACGTTGACGGAAGCCGTCGGATAAGCCGGGGGTGTCTGGTAAGCCGTCAACTGAGGCACCTGCTCCGCCTCTTGCCGTGCTCTGTCTTGGTCAGTCGCGTGAAAGGCTCCGTTATGAGCCGGGCCATGGCCAGGTGGCAAGTCATGGCGTCGGACATTACTTGAGCCGGTCGCTGAAACCATGTGTCTGCTATAACTCGGGCTCCGGCCTGGATGAGGGGTTGAATGGATCCTGTCCCGGCTGTAAGAGTACGCCTCCTGCTGCGCCAGAGCCGTCTGAAGGAGCTCCCTGACCCGGCGGGTTTCGACCGCAGTTGGAGAGTCGCCATCAATTGGGAGAGCCGCCAGCCGTGCCGCCGCGGCGACCATGTTTTCCAACGGGTTGGCATAATGACCCGGTGGTATTGGCACATATTGAGGCGGGGCAGGGTTCGCCCGGGGCGGTCCCATTACTTGGGGCTGCATTGGTGTCCTGGCCCCGGGCACTATGATCTCCGGCGGGTTACTAGACCCTGCACCTGGCCTGTTGAAGAGGTTTCGAGGATCATAAACCGGAGGGAGTCGAGATTGTGTCTTTTGATGCCTCCTTCTCATGACCTCATTGGATGCGTTTTGATCCATCGTGATCCTGAAGGATTGTGCCTGAATCAACTGAGTCTGGGCGTCGAGAGCAGCCCTCTCCGCAGCCATCCTAATCCCCTCCGCCGCCAGATCCTCCTTGGCCATTGCTAGATCCAGTTTTAACTGTGCCACCTCCGCGTTATGTTGAACTTGATCTGCCGGAGCTACTGTAGCGGTCAACAGGACCGTCATCTTATCTGTAAGATCCATCAGCACCTGAGCCGGCGAGGGCACCGGGCTTCCTGACCCGGAGGCGGGGTTTTGAACAGGTTGCGCGCCGGCCATGAAGATTCCAACCCGGCTCGGCGGTTCAAAGGGGTCCGGAATGCTGTCACCATCGGAACAACCCCTGAGCCTGCCATCTTGAAGTTGATACAACGAGTTTGACTCATCTGTAGACGACTCGCCGTCAGAGCAAACGGTCGTCTCATCACCAGATCCAGACCCTTCAGAGAGTCCTCCATGAACACATCCCACAAAAGCATGCTTCAAGGCAGGTAGAGCCCGGGCGGGTCGTGCACGCTGAGCCGTCTCGATGAGATCGGCGCAGAGATCCGGCTCAGGGCCCGGCTAACCAATCTTGCCAATGAAGACATGAATTCCGCCGAAGGGGACCCGGTACCCGTACTCAATTGAGCCGGCGTCAGGGCCCCAGTTTGCATCGTCGATGTAGAGCTTGCCACGACGACTCTTGGTTGTCCGGCCCACAGCGTATCCCTTGAGCCCTTCGAAGCTGCCCTTTAAGAACTCAAATCCACCGTGCGGCAGCCCCACGGTGGGCGCCAACTGTAGTGGAATTGTCACGGCAGATGTCCTCGAGCTAGGACTTAGTCGTGGAGCCATCGCAGCTAGGAAGCTTAAAGGGGTTAAACGGGACAAGGAACACGGAGGTTATACTGGTTCGGCCCCTTACGGTGAAGGTAAAAGCCTACGTCCAGTTGAGGTGGTATTGATTATGGTTTCGATGACCTGGGAGCTTAATTGCTATGCCTGGCTCTCGATGAGATCTTACTTGTCTCTAAACCGCCGCCGGGTCGTCCCTTTATATAGAGAGGTTGATGCCCAGCGGCCCTCAGAGTCCCGGCCGGCTCATAAGAGTGTCAGGCTCCGACTCTCAACTATTCTTGCCTTACACTACAAGTCTTGCCATACGGTGGTTTATCACTACGGGCCTTAAGCCATCTCCGGGTCTTAGGCCCATCATTGACCCGCCGTCTTCAAGCTCGGTACTGGGCTTCGCGTGGTGACCATTATGAGTAACCCAGCCCCTCCTGGCGGGTGACTCTAAGGGTTATATCCTCAACACGAGGGCTCAGCAATCTCACACCCGCGAGATCAAGACTATTTAAGCTTATAGGAAAGGATGCTGTAATCGGGGGAGCTGCAGCAAGCACTAAGCATATATGGTGGCTAACATATGCAAATGAGAGCGAGAAGAGAAGCAACGCAATGGTCGCGAAGCTAGAAATGATCAAGAAGTGATCCTGAAACTACTAACGTTCATGCATAACTCAAACCGTGTTCACTTCCCGGACTCCGCCGAAAAGAGACCATCATGGCTACACACACGGTTGATGTATTTTAATTAAGTCAAGTGACAAGTTCTCTACAACCGGTCATTAACAAATTCCCATCTGCCTCATAACTGTGGGCACGGCTTTCGAAAGATAATACCCTGCTGGGGTGTCCCAACTTAGCCCATTATAAGCTCTCACGGTCAACGAAGGATAAACCTTCTCCCGAGAAGACCCGATCAGTCTCGGAATCCCGGTTTACAAGACATTTCGACAATGGTAAAACAAGACCAGCAAAGCCGCCCGATGTGCCGACAAATCCCGATAGGAGCTGCACATATCTCGTTCTCAGGGCACACCGGATGAACACTACGTACAACTAAAACTAGCCCTCGAGTTTCCCCAAGGTGGCGCTGCAAGTGGCTCTAGTTTGGACCAATACTCAGAGGAACACTGGCCCGGGGGTTTAAATAAAGATGACCCTCGGGCTCGCGAAAACCCGAGGGAAAAAGGCTTAGGTGGCAAATGGTAAAACCAAGGTTGGGCCTTGCTGGAGGAGTTTTATTCAAGGCGAACTGTCAAGGGGGTCCCATAAATCACCCAACCACGTAAGGAACGCAAACTCAAGGAACATAATACCGGTATGACGGAAACTAGGGCGGCAAGAGTGGAACAAAACACCAGGCATAAGGCCGAGCCTTCCACCCTTTACCAAATATATAGATGCATTAATTAAATAAGAGATATTGTGATATTCCAAAAATATCCATGTTCCAACATGGAACCAACTTCCACTTCACCTGCAACTAGTAACGCTATAAGAAGGGCTGAGCAAAAGCGGTAACTTAGCCAAACAACGGTTTGCTAGGAAAGGATGGTTAGAGGCTTGACATGGCAACATGGGAGGCATGATATAGCAAGTGGTAGGTAGCGCAGCATGGCAATAGAACGAACAACTAGCAAAGCAAAGATATAAGTGATTTCGAGGGTATGGTCATCTTGCCTGCAAAGTACTCAGGGTTGTCGAAAGCTTGATCCTCGTAAGCGTACTCAACAGGTTTCTCATTCACGAACTCGTCTCCCAGCTCTACCCACAACAAGAATACAAGCAATGGAACCACAATCAATCACGGAAAATGCACAAGCAACATGATGCAATCGCCGCGCTGAGCCGGGCGAAAGCATTCCTGCCGGAGCTAGACCCGGCAGACATCGCCCTGGGTTACCCATGCCTGAAGGAAGACGGCTCAGCCTTCGACCAGAAGGACTTCGCGGCATGTGTGAAGGCTGTACGCCCGGTGGCCACCCTCATCGGGAACGACACCGACTTAACCAAGTACCAGCCGGGTTATGATGCGGAGAATCAGAGGATTCCAACCCCTCGCTATGAAGCCCTCAATCTGATCCCTCCGGCTCGTCAGCACACCTTCGCCCCGGAGATTGACCTGGCCGGGTTAATTGACGAAGAAGCCCAGTTCGAAGCTCTCAGCGGCATCAACTGGAAATCATCAACCTTCGAGGTCTTGGGATCAGCCGGAGGGGAAGACAGGAATGAGCCGGGGACTTCGACTCAGCAGGCGTCATAAGTTAGCGAGCGGCTTATCAAACAGTGCTCCATCTTTTAGACTTGAAGAATTATTGTAATAGAGTAGGTGCAACAGTTTATCTCTGCCGTGCCATCGTGCACGTTTTTAAATGCAAAAGTCCTTTGAATTTATCTCTTTGATGCTTTTCCGGGTCATAATCATCCCTTCGTTCTTCTCAACCTCAGAAGGTACCTTGAAGTATCCGCCTAAAAAAGGTAAATCACAAGTCTCGAGGCGGCTTACCGTCCTGAGAATCAGGTGTTTGAGATAAATAACCCGGAAGATGAATCAAAAAAGACTGGTCCTTAATTATACTCTGAACAGAACTAGAATAACACATTGAACAACCTGTGTGCGTCTTTCGGTTTAAATAACCCGGGCAGTAAGGTTGATACCTTAACTCTGATTTACTTGCTTTAATGACACCCATAACGTGCAACTAACACTGTAAACCAAAGTTAAGCCGGCAAATAAGACCCGGCCATGCATACCTCAAAATAAATTTGTGAAAAAGCAGAAGAACTTAGGGGCCTCCGGTTCGAATACGACCAAAGACCCGGCCCCAAGGGGTTAAGCTAAGATTCGGATACGATCGTATAGCCCCCAATGGGTGTGCCGATGCCAATCAAAAGGGTACCGACAGCTATGTTCTCTTTGGTTCGAATACGACCCATGTTTGAACAGGAAGCCCCCAAGTGATTCTTAAAATTGTTTAACGACGCTGATTCGAATACGATCCACGTCAGTTCTCAGAGGGGTTAAACTATGAGTCAAATATGACCAAAGGTAACTCCCAATGAGCTCAGCACTTTGCCAATCAAGTGGGTATCGACAGCTATGTTCTCTTTGGTTCGAATACGACCCATGTTTGAACAGGAAGCCCCCAAGTGACCTTACTACTTACGGCTAGATTCGAATGCGATCATATGCCGGATCCCCCTTTAAGTCAGCATGTAAAAAGCAATACACGCATATTTGGAGGAGGAAAAAAGGACAGAGGTCCTGCTTTATTACTTATCATAATATATACATGTCTGAGATAAATATGTACACCACGAGAGCCGGTAGCTCAAGTGTAGTAAGGCCGAAGCTGAGCTATATTCCACGGCCGACGGGTTTCCTCCTCAGATGTACGCGAATCTTTATGCTCCCGAATATCAATGAGGTAATATGACCCGTTGTGCAAGTTCTTGCTGACCACAAAGGGCCCTTCCCAAGGTGGGGATAACTTGTGTGCATCTGTTTGATCCTGGATGAGCCGGAGCACAAGGTCGCCTTCCTGGAAGACCCGGGATTTGACCCGGCGGCTATGATAACGGCGCAGGTCTTGTTGGTAAATCGCTGAACGGGCTGCTGCCACATCACGCTGTTCGTCCAACAAATCCAAAGCATCTTGACGCGCCTGTTCATTATCCGTCTCAACATAAGCCGCCACGCGAGGTGAATCGTGACGGATGTCACTAGGGAGGACTGCTTCTGCTCCATAAACCATGAAGAAAGGCGTGAAGCCTGTAGACCTGTTAGGAGTAGTGTTGATGCTCCATAAGACGGAAGGCAACTCCTCCACCCAACAACCCGGCGTCCGTTGCAAAGGGACCAAAAGCCGGGGCTTGATGCCCTTCAGAATCTCCTGGTTAGCTCTCTCAGCTTGACCATTGGATTGGGGATGAGCCACTGAGGAAACATCAAGTCGGATATGCTCTCGTTGACAAAACTCTTCCATAGCGCCCTTGGATAGATTGGTGCCATTGTCAGTTATGATGCTGTGCGGAAAGCCGAAGCGGAAAATCATCTTTTTCATAAATTGAACCGCCGTGGCTGCATCGCACTTGCTAACTGGCTCAGCCTCCACCCACTTCGTGAATTTGTCAACTGCCACCAAGAGGTGGGTCTTCTTATCCTTGGACCGTTTAAAAGGCCCAACCATATCAAGCCCCCAGACCGCAAAGGGCCAAGTGATTGGGGTCATCCTCAACTCCTGAGCCGGCACATGAGCCCGTCGTGAGAACCTTTGGCAACCATCACATTTACTGACCAAGTCCTCTGCATCAGCATGAGCCGTCAGCCAATAAAAACCATGACGGAAAGCCTTGGCTACAAGAGATTTTGAGCCGGCATGATGACCACAATCCCCTTCATGGATCTCCCGCAAGATCTCTTGGCCTTCCTCAGGGGAGATACAACGTTGAAATGCCCCCGAAACACTGCGATGATGTAACTCGCCATCGATGACGATCATTAACTTAGCCCGCCGGGTGATTTGCCTGGCCAAAGTTTCATCCTCAGGCAACTCTCCCCGGGTTATATAAGCCAGATACGGCATTGTCCAGTCTGGTGTGACATGAAGAGCTGCCACCAGTCGTGCCTCCGGGTCAGGGATAGCCAAGTCCTCTTCTGTAGGCAACTTAACCGAGGGGTTATACAGGACATCCAGGAAAGTGTTAGGCAGCACCAGCTTTCGCTGAGAGCCTAGCCGGCTTAAAGCATCAGCCGCCTCGTTCTTCCTGCGATCAATATGCTCCACTTGATATCCCTGGAAATTCACAGCAATGGCATCAACCTCGCGGCGATAAGCCGCCATGAGAGGATCCTTAGAATCCCAGGTGCCCGATACTTGTTGAGCCACCAAGTCTGAGTCACCAAAGCACCTTACCCGGCTTAAGCTCATCTCCTTAGCCACCCGAAGACCGTGGAGCAAAGCCTCGTATTCAGCCGCATTGTTAGTGCAAGGAAACATCAACCGTAGCACATAATGGAACTTGTCACCTTTAGGGGAAGCCAATACAACACCAGCCCCCGAGCCCTCCAACTGTCTGGATCTATCGCAGTGGATAGTCCAATAAGTGTTATCCGGCTTTTGCTCAGGCACTTGAGACTCCGTCCAATCATTGATGAAATCCACCAAAGCCTGAGATTTAGCAGCAGTGCGTGGCACATATTTGAGGCCATGAGGTCCAAGTTCTATAGCCCACTTAGCAATTCTCCCTGTAGCCTCTCTGTTCTGGATAATATCACCAAGAGGGGCAGAACTGACCACAGTGATGGGATGACCCTGAAAATAATGCTTGAGCTTCCGGCTCGCCATGAACACACCATATATGAGCTTCTGCCAATGCGGGTACCGCTGCTTGGACTCAATAAGCACCTCGCTGACATAATAAACCGGCCGCTGAACCGGATGCTCCTTACCCGTCTCCTTGCGCTCCACCACAATAGCCACACTGACGGCTCGTGTGTTTGCCGCCACATACAGTAGCAAGGGCTCCTTATCAACCGTAGCAGCAAGGACGGGGGGCTCTGCCAGTTGCTTTTTCAAATCCTCAAAAGAGGTATTAGCTGCATCATTCCAGACAAAGTTATCAGTTTTCTTCATCAACTGATACAAGGGCATAGCCTTTTCACCCAAACGACTTATAAACTGGCTTAAAGCAGCGATACGACCCGCCAAACGCTGAACGTCGTTTATACACGCCGGTTTAGCTAGGGAGGTGATGGCCTTGATCTTCTCCGGGTTAGCCTCAATGCCTCTGTCAGAAACCAAGAAGCCCAATAGTTTGCCTGCAGGAACACCAAAAACACACTTGGCCGGGTTAAGCATCATCTTGTAGACCCGGAGATTATCGAAGGTTTCCCTTAAGTCATCTATCAGGGTTTCCTCCTTGATGGATTTAACCACAATATCATCCACGTAAGCGTGAACATTGCGCCCGATCTGTTTATGAAGACAATTCTGTACACAACATTGGTAAGTCGCCTGTGCACAATTGAGTCCAAAGGGCATAGACACATAGCAGAAGGCTCCAAAGGGAGTGATGAACGCCGTCTTCTCCTGGTCCTTAACTGCCATCTTAATCTGATGATACCCGGAATAGGCATCCAAGAAACTTAAGCGTGCACAACCTGCCGTAGCATCAATGATTTGATCAATACGGGGGAGAGCAAAAGGATCAGCCGGACACGCCTTGTTCAAGTCCGTGTAGTCCACACACATCCGCGAGGTGCCGTTCTTCTTGAGTACGAGCACCGGGTTAGCCAACCACTCCGGGTGAAAAACTTCAACAATGAACCCGGCCGCCAAGAGCCGGGCACTTCTTCACCAATAGCTTTCCGCCTCTCTTCGTTAAACCGTCGAATGAACTGTCTGACCGGCTTAAATTTGGGATCAACATTGAGAGTGTGTTCAGGGAGTTCTCTAGGTACACCTGGCATGTCAGAAGGTTTCCACGCAAAGATGTCCCTATTCTCACGGATGAACTCGATGAGCGCGCTTTCCTATTTTGGGTCCAGATTTGCACTGATGCTAAACTGCTGAGACGAGTCACCTGGAACAAAATCAACAAGTTTAGTCTCATCAGCTGACTTAAATTTCATTGCTGGTTCATTCTCCGTGGTTGGCTTTTTCAGAGAGGTCATATCTGTTGGGTCAACATTGTCTTTGTAAAACTTCAACTCCTCTGTAGCACAAACGGACTCTGCATAAGCCGCGTCGCCTTCCTCGCACTCTAGAGCCACCTTTCGGCTGCCGTGAACCGTAATAGTCCCTTTGTGACCTGGCATTTTAAGCTGTAAGTACACATAGCACGGCCGTGCCATGAACTTGGCATAAGCCGGCCGTCCAAATATAGCATGGTATGGACTTCTTATCTTGACCACCTCAAAGGTCAGCTTCTCCACCCTGTAGTTGTTCTCATCACCAAAAGCCACTTCCAATTCGATCTTGCCGACTGGATAAGCCGATTTACTGGGTACCACACCATGGAAGATAGTGTTTGACTGGTTGAGGTTCTTATCGACTAGCCCCATACGACGAAAAGTCTCATAATAGAGGATATTGATGCTGCTGCCCCCATCCATGAGTACCTTTGTGAACTTATAGCCTCCCACCTGAGGAGCTACCACTAAGGCCAAGTGGCCCGGGTTATCCACCCGGGGAGGGTGATCCTCCTTACTCCACACTATAGGCTGCTCAGACCACCGCAAGTAGCGTGGAACCGCCGGCTCAACAGCATTAACATCCCTCTATTGAAGCTTCTCGTCTTGTTTGCACAAACTAGTGGTGAACACATGATACTGCCCACCGCTAAGCTGCTTTGGGTTGGCCTGATAACCCCCCTGCTGCTGTTGATGACTCTGACCAGACTGTTGATTAAAGCCCCCTTGACCGTTCTGAGGACCGGAATTGGAGCCGCCACCCGGGCCTTGAAAGCCGCCGGCGCCTGAGCCGCCGCCCGGGCCATTGTAACTCTTAAAGGCCTTCATGATCGTGCAATCCTTCCACAGATGAGTCGCTAGCTTCTCTCTAGAGCCATGCCTTGGACAAGGTTCATTTAACAGCTGCTCCAGCGTTGGACCTGACCCGCCGCCTCGGGGAGGGGGCCTCCCCTTGCGTCGCTGGTTATTACCTTGGGAGTTGGCGTTGGCTACAAACTCTAGGCTGCCATCGGCCTTACGCTTGCCTCCTCCTTGGTTCCCCGGGTTAAACTGAGGACCCTTGCCGTTGCCATTCTTCTTTCCCTTCCCTGCCCTTTCATCGTCTGAAGGGGGATCCTTGGTACCATCGAAATCGGCGTACTTGACAAGAGCCGCCATTAGGGTACCCATATCAGTGCAGTCGTGCTTGAGCCGCCCGAGCTTCATCTTAAGGGGCACAAAGCGACAGTTCTGTTCCAACATTAAGACTGCAGAGCCGGCATCCATCTTATCTGATGAATGTATGATCTCCTTGACCCGGCGAACCCAACGGGTCGTGGACTCACCCTCCTGCTGCTTACAGTTAGTCAAATCCACAATTGACATAGACTGCCTGCAGGTATCTTTGAAGCTTTGAATGAACCTGGCTTTCAGCTCAGCCCAAGACCCAATGGAGTTCGGCGGTAATCCTTTCAACCACGTGCGGGCAGTTCCATCTAACATCATGGTGAAATATTTGGCCATGGCCGCCTCACTGACCTCCAGCAATTCCATAGCCATCTCATAACTCTCAATCCAGGCTGCAGGCTGTAAGTCCGCTGTATAGTTAGGCACCTTCCTAGGGCCCTTGAAGTCCTTAGGCAGACGTTCATTACGGATGGCTGGTACCAAACAAGGGACACCCCCGGTCCTTGTAGAAATGCCCACATCAACGGACGTCGTTGGATAAGCCGGGGGGGGTCTGATAAGCCGTTAATTGAGGCGCCTGCTCCGCCTCTTGCCGCGCTTGGTCTACTGCGTAGAAGGCTCCATTATGAACCGGGCCATGGCCAGGGGGCGGGTCATGGCGTCGGACATTACTTGAACCGGTTGCGGAGACCATGTGCCGGCTATAACTCAGGCTCTGGCCTGGACGAGGGGTCGAGTGGATCCTGTCGCGGCTGTAGGAGTACTCCTCTTGCTGTGCTAGTGCCGTCTGCAGGAGTTCCCTGACCCGGCGGGTTTCGATGGCCGCCGGAGAGTCGCCGTCAACGGGGAGAGCCGCCAGCCATGCTGCCGCAGCTACCATGTTCTCCAGCGGGTTATCATAATGACCCGGGGGTATTGGCACATACTGAGGCGGGGCAGGGGGCACCTGGGGAGGCCCCATCACTCGTGGCTGAATAAGGGGTCCAGACCCAGGCGCAATGACCCCTGGCGGGTTACTAGACCCTGCACCCAGCGTGTTGAAGAGATTGCGTGGATCGTAAACTGGCGGGAGTCGAGACTGAGCCTTCTGATGCCTCCTTCTCATGACCTCGTTGGCCGCATTCTGATCCATCGTGAGTTGGAAGGACTGCGCCTGAATCAGCTGAGTCCGGGCGTCGAGAGCCGCCCGCTCCACAGCCAGCCTAATCCCTTCCGCTACAAGATCCTCTTTGGCTTTTATCAAATCCGATTTTAAATGTGCCACCTCCGCATCGTGCTGAGCTTGATTCGCCGGGTCAACCGTGGCGGTTAACAGGGCCGTCATCTTGTCCGTGAGATCCATCAGCACCTGAGCTGGAGAAGGCGCCGGGTTCCCCGATCCAGCAGCGGGGTTCTGAACAGGCTGTGCACCAGCCATAAAAACTCCGACCTGACTTGGCGGCTCAAAAAGGTCCGGAATACTGTCGCCATCAGAACAACCCATGAGCCTGCCATCCTGAAGTTGGTACAACGAGTTTGACTCATCAGTGGCCGACTCGCCGTCAGAGCCGGCGGCCGTCTCATCACCGGATCCAGATCGATCGGTGAGTCCTCCATGGATACACCCCACAAAAGCATGCCTTAAGGCAGGCCGGGCCCGGGCGGGTCGTGCACGCTGAGCCGTTTCGACGAGATCGGTGCAGAGATCTGGCTCGGGGCCCGGCTCACCAAACTTGCCAATGAAGACATGAATTGCGCCAAAGGGGACCCGGTACCCGTACTCAATTGAGCCGGCGTCGGGGCCCCAGTCCGCATCGTCGATGTAGAGCTTGCCGCGACGACTCTTGGTCATCTGGCTAACAGCGTATCCCTTGAGCCCTTCGAAGCTGCCCTTCAAGAACTCAAATCCACCGTGCGCGAGCCCCACGGTGGACGCCAACTGTCGTGGAGTTGTCACGGCAGATGTCCTCGAGCTAGGACTTAGTCGTGGAGTCATCGCAACTAGGAAGCTTGAAGGGGTTATGCGGGACAAGGAACACGAAGGTTTATACTGGTTCGGCCCCTTACGGTGAAGGTAAAAGCCTACGTCCAGTTTGAGGTGTTATTGATTAGGGTTACGATCGCCGGGGAGCTAAATAGCTATGCCCGGTTCTCGATGATATTGTTGTCGCCCCTGAACCGCTGCCGGGTCGTCCCTTTATATAGGGAGGCTGACGCCCAGCAGCCCTTAGAGTCCCGGCCGGCTCATAAGAGCATCCGGCTCGGACTCTAAACTATACTTGCCTTACACTACAAGTCTACTATAATAATGATTGTAACTACAAGCCCTAAGCCATATCCGGGTCTCAGCCCATCTCTGGCCCATCATCTTGAAACTTGGCTCCGGGCTTCTGGCAATGACCATTAGAGTGACCCGGCCCCTCCTGGCGGGTGACTCTAAGGTCTATATCCTCAACAGAAAATGCACAAGCAACATGATGCAAAACATGCATGATATGCGGGATGTGGTATGCGATGCATATGCGTGCTCCGGAAGAAAAAGAATCAACAATGCAGTAACTTGGCAAACCAAGTATGCCACTGGAAAGATGAGATGATTTCGGTCAAAATCGATATAAAGATCACCGGAAACGGATGCACGGTTTGCAAATGGCAAGCAAAACAAGAATGACACGATTCTGCGATTAACAGCATGATAGCACTTAGAATGCAACAAGAAACTATGCTACAGCACTCCAACATAGCAACAGAGAATATGGCAGTAATCCACAGAAGATGCTTGACAAAATATGAGCACTGAGATACAGCTAGATCACAACATAACAGGCTCAAACAAGCATGGCAAAAGTGCAAAGGATATCAGGTTCACACACTTGGTGAAATTACTGGACATGGCATAAACAGCATCAGGTAGCAATGTTCAGAGCAAGCAAACAACACGCTACAGGAACTTAAAATAGCAAAACAAGGCATGGAGTGAATCTACTGAATGCATAAAACAAAAGTCCCTTACTGACCATGAGCCAAAAAGGACCAGAAGATATGATGACAACCATGTAAACATAGCAAGTTTCATTAACAGGTTTCAGACTTAGTAGAAAACAGAGCATGGCAGAAACAGTATTATGAAGGCATCTTTGTGAGCTTGATTCGCTCACCACAAAGAAATGCATGACAAAACAAGCATACCTACATCAAGATGGCATGTTATGAAGCTAAAAATGGCAAGAGCAAGTTCATAACATGAAAGGATCAACTACAACAAGCTTGGTAAAATTGAATATCATGTTAACAATCTGCCAGGAATATTTTATAGCAAAAGTAGAGCAAGATTGAGTCATGCTAGGGCACTCCATAATTTCAAACAAGGAGAATGGATGGATAGAGCACAACTATATCTACAAAACATCATTAATTAACATCACCAAAAGGAGCATGGATCTCTCTGTAGACACATGGATAAATAGCAACAAAATAACAGCAGTAACAGACAGTGAAATTACCAAGTCCCTGAAATCAGAAACATCACGAAGCCTAGTTTGCATGCTTGTGCTAGTCACCACATAGATCACAAAAATACATAGCATACACCTCTGTAAAGATGGCATGGCATACATCAAAATACATGTAGAGCTCATACACATAAGATGCACACAATAAATGCAACAAAATTAACAAAACACCAAGATCTGATAAGTAACAGCAGTTAACAGCATATAGCACTCTTGCACCAGAGATTTGGGCGTCAAG
The DNA here is from genome assembly GCF_018294505.1 of Triticum aestivum. NCBI lineage: Eukaryota > Viridiplantae > Streptophyta > Magnoliopsida > Poales > Poaceae > Triticum > Triticum aestivum. Next base: position 77,423,255 of record NC_057811.1, on the reverse strand, counting down.
ATGGACTCAAATGAGCATGGCAAAATGGAACAAAACGAAGAGCATCTAGAGAAAAACATTTTGATATATCATGCACGCAAAACAGAGCAGTATGCAGAGAGTTATGATGCGATGAACAGGAGCATATAATGTAACATACACT
>NC_057811.1:77397217-77422354 GCF_018294505.1 Triticum aestivum | reverse complement strand
GCCACGTGTCGCGCTGGGGTTGGCGCGGGGCGGCGGCGCTGTTCGTCCGGCCGGCGGCGGACGTGTCCGGCTGCGGAGAGGGGAAGGGGACTAGGGTTTCGCCCGAATTTCGGAGGGGAAGGTGTTTTTATAGGTAGAGGGAGCTAGGAGACTCCAAATGGAGTGCGGTTTTCGCCCACACGATCGTGATCGAACGGCCGAGAGCATGGAGGTGACTTAGAGGGGTTTTGGGCTGTTTGGAGGGGCTTTTTGCTGCAACACACAAAAGGACTTTGCGGTTACCCGGTTAACCGTTGGAGTACCAAACGACCTCCAAATGGAACGAAACTTGACAGGTGTTCTACCGGTGGTATACCAAGGACACTTAGCAAACCTCGGTCCATTCCGAGAATGTTTAACACCCACTCACGAAAAGAGACAAGAGGGGTGCGCTGGTGCATGTGGGAGTGTCGGATTGCAAAACGGACAACGGGGAAAATGCTCGGATGCAAAAGACGAACCTGTATGCAAATGCAATGCACATGATGACATGATATGAGATGCATGACATGAACAAAATGCAAAACGAAAAACAAAACCCAACAACGGAGGGCATATCATAACACATAGCCGAAAATGGCAAGAGTTGGAGTTACAAATATGGAAAGTTACATCCGGGGTGTTACTGTACTTCACCTTTAAACCCGTCCAGCATCACCTGCCCGATGTACTTCAAATATACTAACATGTCGCCGTTACCTGTTATGCAGCAGGCAAAAACTATAAGGACGATGTTTCTTATGGATCTAACAGCTTGGCCAACCAAGATCCTGGACTCAGGCATTGCTACGATCTTGTAAGTGCGTCTCTCTCTCTCTCTTGTATTGTTGTGTGCCTGCCAGCGTGCTTTGCTAGGATTTTCGACCAGTAATCCCTTTGTGCAGACAATGATTTCTACTACTGGCTGCTAAATTAGATATGTAGATGTCATACATGATACTACCTCGTACCTTCGTTCCTAAATATAAGTCTTTCTAGAGATTCCACTATAGGCTACATACGGAGCAAAATGAGTGAATCTACACTCAAAAATGCATCTATATACATCTGTATGTGGTCCATTCTGGAATCTCTACAAAGACATATATTTAGGAACAAAGGTAGTACATTACACAAAATCGTAGGTGGCATGTAGGAATTCCAGTGCACTACATTAGGCTCCCTTAGAGTGCCTGCTAGTCGAGCAAACAGAGTCATGGCTAGTTTATGCTACGCACACAATTGTTAATAGGTAGAGATGTCTGAAATTAGCCGTGTCAACTTGCAGATAGGGTTACACAATGAAAAAGTACAAGATGTATGTGGCAATTTCAAGGAACATCACAAAAAAAGGACAGGCAGCGGTGAGCCTATACAGTGTGCTATGGTAGGTCACTCCTCCATTGCAATCATCGTGACATGTTATTCGTATGTCAGTTCTATTGGCCAAGTTTCTTAGGGAAATTTATTACGAGTTATCCTAAGAAAATAAGCACATGTGAATATAAGCTCCAGGTAATAAGCCAATCGGTTCTTTTCATGGCCTTCCTTTCCAGCTTATCTTTGGTATGATCAGTGAAAAGTCTAGATTGCATTATATTTTGTCATTTTTCTGCCCATATGAAAATTAATTTGACTTGCAAACATCACAAATTGAACCCACTGCAGTAATTAATATGATAGGAAAGCAGACCATCACTATTTGTTCAAAACGCAAATGCAAAGATACCATCTACTTGGCACAATCTACTTTGGTCAATGTCTTCCATTGAGATCCCAGTGCCTAATTTAAGTGAAGAACGCATGACCCACATTTAAATGAAGAACAATTATTTATTGAAATTCGATGGTCCAAGTGGCTGGTTATTATCATATAGCAGCAGCACCTGAAAGAATCTTATAGCAGCAGCAGCTCATAGCAACTCATCATACAGCAGTAGCAGCAGCAGTGTGCAATTCATCATATACCAGCAGCAGCTCATAGCAATTCATCATATAGCAGCAGCAGGAGCAGCTCATAGCAATTCATCATATAGCAGCAGCAGAAGCAGCTCATAACAATTCATCATATAGCAGCAGCAGGAGCAGCTTGTAGCAACTCATCATATAGTAGCAGCAGCTCATAGCAATTCATCATATAGCAGCAGCAGCTCATAGCAATTCATCATATTACAGCAGCAGCTCATAGCAATTCATCAGTTAGCAGCAGCAGGAGCAGCTCATAGCAATGCAACATTTAGCATCAGCAGAAGCAGCTCATAGCAATTCATCGTCTAGTGGATTAGAATGAAAATTTGGCAAAAAATCATAGGAGATCCTCACCTTGTTGGATGAGCTCATCCTTCAACAGCACCTCAAGGCCACGGCCTGGGAGGAGGGGAGGGGGAATAAGGTGCCTTCTGCCGCAGTGTGGCATCAGCCGTAATTGTGCGGAGCCCGCCGGAGTAGTGCGTTGGACGGACCATAGTGGAGCAGCTGCTGGAGACCATGAGAATGAGGGGCAGCGCCGGAGGGAGGAGCAGCCGGGGAGATTTGGCCCTACCCGCCGGACATGTAGCCTAGCTAGACAGAGCATCATCGAGGACCAGGCCAGATAAGACTAGTGGCGAAGGCTCGCTGGAGGAACCCTAGCAGTGCAGGCAGGGGATCGAGGTACAGGGAAAGGGGAGAGGACATGAAAGCGGGCAGGGCAATTGCATTTTGAGTGTAGTATAGGCAGACAATAGAGTCATTTCACTATTCCCCTTCCCTTCAATTTTTAGTGAGCTTCTACCCGAAACACCCCCCTCCAAAGCGAAACAAGTTAAGCCCAAGCCCGTAACTCAAAAATGACTTCTTTACATCTTTTATGGCTTATTTTGATAATAAGCTCTGAAAAGGCGGAATAGAAATGGCCCTTAACATGCAATTCAATTCTGCGTGCAATAATGAATCACTCATGCCTGCTATAGTGTACATTTAGGCATCATCATACATGGCATAACCTAATACATGTGCATTTCATTGTAGAATCTGGAATATGCAATGTTTATGTTAGTTCAGATGTTGCACATGATTTTTAAATGCCCCTTAAATCTGGTCAGTCAAGTGATGGTCTTTAAGCCTCCTTCTTTGCTTCTTTTCTTGATACATCTGTTCAATTGCTTGTTTGCATCAGCCAGCCATACCAGAACTGTTTGCTTTGATTACTTGTTGTTCTTGACCTAACACTCTAACAGAGCTTGTCAACGATTTAAACACTAAGGGTTGCTATAGTGGGGGATTGTCTAACTCATAGGTGACATAAAGTTTTGGTTGTACACTAAAGTAGGCTCTCCAAGAGTACCTGGATATCCAGTTCGAAGGTATGCCCAGTTTTTACATAGTGCACACATAGTAAATGCTCGTTTCATTGTGTGCAAGTGCAAGAGATGTGGCATGTTTCATTATGTGGTGTTGTTTTGTTATAATCTCATCCTCTTGTGTTGTTCACAGACTGGAAAGTATGCATATTTATCTTCCAAGGAGACGAGTAGCTAGTTTGTGTCACCTTGCATAGGGGGTGCAATTAAGATAAGATTGAGGATTTCCAAGTACAAGATGTTAGGAAGGAGCCTTGCAAGAGAAGTAGGAGCAGCGCTGAGCCTGTTCAACCAGTTAAGGTAAGTCACTGTATCCAACTCAACAGTTCAATTCCTTGTTTGTTTCAGGCATAGTTAATTTGCTCTTTTCAATTTCTTTATTGTCCTCAGTTAATGAGATGCCCAAACAATGATGCCTGATGTTGGGTACTTGTATAACTATTAGTTGACATATTAAAGGCCTTACCATTTAATTACTCTGGTGAAGTGTGCCTGAAGCTCTGAAGTCTATTAACCAACTATTACTGCATGAGGCTCACAATCTAGTTTATACTAGGCTAATGATTGCATAGCTTTGCTTGCTGTAGTAGGTTTGTATGAATCTGTCTGCTGTTCATTATGCTCCCTAAGACTTTAATTGAGCTACAAAATGTCCAGCTGCTTGCTTACTTATACGCAACATGCTGTCTAAATTTGTAACTTGTCTGTGTTTTGGATTTGGCCCCAACATCATGCTCCTCTGGTGAGCTAGGAGAGATTTCTGTATGCAGGCTGCACAGACTACCATTTTTATAACTTTTAAAATATCACCCTCTTATGCTTCATGACGTGTAACATTATTGTTAGTCATGTTTTGCCATGTACAAAATAGTCTGTCTTGCTCGCTTCACTGTTGTAACTATATTTTTGCCCTAGTCATGTGTACTTACAGAAACATTTGAGGATGAAGTGACATCAACACAAAGATCTGCGAGCAATGCGGCATGGTCGTTACCAAATGATTATGGATTGGAATTGGAATGTGCTGATGTTCTCGAGCATCAACTAGAGGTGGCAAGACAACGTGTACATGATTCTCAACGTACAATCAACAAGTTGAGACCAGACATGCAGGTATTAGATGCAGGAGTCCAAAAATTGAGACAAGACACCGAGGTAACCATGAAGGAATTGGAGATTTTGCAGACTGAAATTTGTGCTATCTGAATCCGGCCAATCCTATTTTCTGAAGAGATTATAGTTCAAATGGTAAGTTTTGTTGATGCGTGTCCATGATGTATGAGCTTTATTTGTCCAGTGTATGTAATTTGATGCTTGTGTACGCTTTATTATCACTAGTGCCGAACTATAATTTTCAGTGGGTATATTCGGCTGTAATTTCTTTATTGTATAGTGTAGGATTATTCTACGTTTCTATGCCTTAGTCTTTTTATTGTATAGTGTATGTTTTTTAGAGGCGATAGGATAGAGTAGGATAATTCTTGAATATGTTATATCGTTGAAACAGAGGCCCACACGCCCAAACATTTCTTGGATGCCATACAAACGAACAAACATGTGTAGTCAAAGCGGGCCTTAATTGGGCTGGTCAAAATAATATTAAATGGATCCCAAATGATGTGGCCCACCATAACAACGGCTCTTAGCAGGCCGTTAATAGGCCAAAAGCTCGATAGGGCCGTATAAATGGAAATGGCCCGCGGGCCTCTAGCAGGCCCAAATAGTTGTCAATTTTGTCTCGGCCCTTTTACTTTACGGGCCAGTAAGAGGCCGAAAGTGTTATGGGGCAGAGGAGGCCCAATTTGCAAACTAGGCTTTTAACAGGTCAAAAGTCGCGCTGGGCTAAAATGATGCCCTGCGGAACGTGGGCCCCTAATGGACCTCAAGTCAAAGGCCCAACTGTTGTGTGGGCCGTTAACAGGCCGAGAGACAAAATGGGCTAGGAGTTGGCCCATTTACCGAATGGGCCGATTACAGGCCTAAAGTCAAAACGGGCTAGAATTGGCCCAACTGCAGAATGACGTTCCGGGCCATTAACGGGCTGGAACTGACGATGGGCCGCTAACAGGCCGAAAGAAGCTCGGGCCGCAATTGGACCCAAAGATGTAGTGGGCCGTTAACGGGCTAAAACTGATGATGGGCTGGAAATTGTCAAATGTAGAATGGGCCTTTCATGGACCGATTCTGTGTAACTTGTATGGGCCGTGCTTGTAAATGGGCCTGACCCAAGTAGGCCGGTAACGGGCCGACCCGCTTATTTTGACAGGCCCGGCCTTTTAACCTGATTAGGCCACTGTTGGGTCGGTCCATGTGTCGACATATCATAGGTGCATCTCGCCCATTGGACGAGTGACACCTGTGCCAACGCGGAGCTGACACGTGGTTTCGTCGGCCAATGAGAATTTTACACGTGGAAAATCGTCATTGGTCGTGGCTGTTAGCAGGTTATTGGATCCAAAACCGGACCCGACAGCTTAACAGCGACCCGTTACGGTGGATGCCACGTGTCGGTCACCCTTGACGAAAGCACTTCCATGACGCGGCATTTATCGTCATGGAATTGAACACTTCCGTGATGATAATTTTGGTAATGCCATGCAACACTTCTATGACAACACTGGTATGACTATCTTGATTCTTTCATAAAATCGTCATGGATGTACATGCATGACAGAAAACGTGACCTACTGTGACAAACACGTATCATCACGGAAGTGTATTTTTTGTAGTGTTGCCTTTTGTAAGAGATCTGGCGGATCCCAGTTCTGGCAGTCGGTCATGCAACTGCTCCCGGTTCTTTCCATCTCGATTGGTTCTCGGGTTGCGACTCTGTTCTGGCCGGTTTGACGGGTGGGCGGGAGACACCCCCTCCGATGCGCGCTGCCTTGACCTCTTCTCCATCGCCGTGGATCCTTGGATCTCTGTTGAGAGGGCCCTTATTGACTTAGGGTCCCTCGCCTTCCGGAGGCCATTTGGGCCTCTGGATTCTGCCGCCTGGCACGAGTTGCTTGACTACATTGCCCTCCACGAGCCAATGGTGGACGCTGGCCCAGATCTGGTTCGCTGGCGTCTAGAGCCGTCGGGCCAATTCTCCACCAAGTCCCTGATGACCCATAAGTATATGGGATCAATTGTAGCTCTTTTCGATAAGTAAGAGTGTCGAACCCAACGAGGAGTAGAAGGAAATGACAAATGGTTTGCAGCAAGGTAATGTCTGCAAGTGGTGAAATTATAACATAGTTGTCGTGGACTTAACACGGCAGATGCCCTAGCAAAAGGACTTAGGTGTGGAGCCATCACAACTAGGTTAGCTTGAAGGGGTTGAATGTTGGGGATCGTAGCAGAAATTAAAATTTTCTACGCATCACCAAGATCAATGTATGGAGTTTACTAGCAACGAGAGGGGAGGAGTGCATCTACATACCCTTGTAGATCGCGAGCGGAAGCGTTCAAGAGAACGGGGTTGATGGAGTCGTACTCGTCGTGATCCAAATCACCGATGATCCAAGCGCCGAACGGACGGCACCTCCGCGTTCAACACACGTACGGAGCGGTGACGTCTCCCATGCCTTGATCTAGCAAGGAGGAGGGAGAGGTTGAGGAAGAAGGCTCCAACAGCAGCACGACGGCGTGGTGGTGGTGGAGGGACAGTTCTCCGGCAGGGCTTCGCCAAGCACACGCGGAGGAGGAGAGGTGTTGGGGAGGGGAGGGGCTGCGCCTTGGATGTGGTGCTGCAGCCCTCCCCTCACGCCTCTATTTATAGGTAGAAGGGGGAAGGGGGCCGGCCCCTCTAGATGAGATCTAGAGGGGGGGCGGCCAAGGGGGGAGGGAGCTTGCCCCCCAAGCAAGGGGGGCGCCCCCCCTTTAGGGTTCCCCCAAAACCCTAGGCGCATGGGCCCTAGGGGGTTGGCGCCCAGCCCCCTAAGGGATGGTTCCCTTCCACCTACAACCCATAAGGCCCTCCGGGGCAGGTGGACCCTCACCGTGGACCCCCGGAACCCCTCCGGTGGTCCCGGTACAATACCGGTATACCCCTGAATATTTTCGGTGACCGTATGGTGACTTCCCATATATAAATCTTTACCTCCGGACCATTCCGGAACTCCTCGTGTCGTCTGGGATCTCATCCGGGACTCCGAACAACATTCAGTAATCACATACAAACCTTCCTTATAACCCTAGCGTCATCGAACCTTAAGTGTGTAGACCCTACGGGTTCGGGAATCATGCAGACATGACCGAGACACCTCTCTAGCCAATAACCAACAGCGGGATCTGGATACCCATGTTGGCTCCCACATGTTCCACGATGATCTCTTCGGATGAACCACGATGTCGAGGATTCAAGAAATCCCGTATACAATTCCCTTTGTCAATCGGTACTTTACTTGCCCGAGATTCGATCGTCGGTATCCCAATACCTCGTTCAATCTCGTTACCGACAAGTCACTTTACTCATTCCGTAATGCATGATCCCGTGACTAACTACTTAGTCACATTGAGCTCATTATGATGATGCAATACCGAGTGGGCCCAGAGATACCTCTCCGTCATACGGAGTGACAAATCCCAGTCTCGATCCGAGCCAACCCAACAGACACTTTCGGAGATACCTGTAGTGCACCTTTATAGCCACCCAGTTACGTTGTGACGTTTGGTACACCCAAAGCATTCCTACGGTATCCGGGAGTTGCACGATCTAATGGTCTAAGGAAATGATACTTGACATTAGAAAAGCTTTAGCAAACGAACTACACGATCTAGTTCTATGCTTAGGATTGGGTCTTGTCCATCACATCATTCTCCCAATGATGTGATCCCGTTATCAATGACATCCAATGTCCATGGTCAGGAAACCGTAACCATCTATTGATCAACGAGCTAGTCAACTATTGGCTCACTAGGGACATGTTATGGTCTATGTATTCAAACATGTATTACGATTTCCGGATAACACAATTAAAGCATGAACAATAGACAATTATCATGAACAAGGAAATATAATAATAACCATGTTATTATTGCCTCTAGGGCATATTTCCAACAGTCTCCCACTTGCACTAGAGTCAATAATCTAGTTACATTGTGATGAATCGTACACCGATAGAGTTCTGGTGTTTATCATGTTTTGCCCGTGGAAGAGGTTTAGTCAACGGATCTGCGACATTCAAATCCGTATGTACTTTACAAATATCTATGTCTCCATTTTGAACATTTTCACGAATGGAGTTGAAGCGACGCTTGATGCGCCTGGTCTTCTTGTGAAACCTGGGCTCCTTGGCAAGGGCAATAGCCCCAGTGTTGTCACAAAAGAGAGTCATCGGCCCCGATGCATTGGGAATAACTCCTAGGTCGGCAATGAACTCCTTCATCCAGATTGCTTCATGTGCTGCCTCCGAGGCTGCCATGTACTCCGCTTCACATGTAGATCCCGCCGCGACGCTTTGCTTGCAACTGCACCAGCTGACTGCCCCACCATTCAAAATATACACGTACCCGGTTTGTGACTTAGAGTCATCCAGATCTGTGTCGAAGCTAGCATCGACGTAACCCTTTACGACGAGCTCTTCGTCACCTCCATAAACGAGAAACATATCCTTAGTCCTTTTTAGGTACTTCAGGATGTTCTTGACCGCTGTCCAGTGTTCCATGCCAGGATTACTTTGGTACCTTCCTACCAAACTTACGGCAAGGTTTACATCAGGTCTAGTACACAGCATGGCATACATAATAGACCCTATGGCCGAGGCATAGGGGACGACACTCATATTTTCTCTATCTTCTGCCGTGGTCGGGCATTGAGCCGTGCTCAATCTCACACCTTGCAATACAGTCAAGAACCCCTTCTTGGACTGATCCATATTGAACTTCTTCAATATCTTGTCAAGGTATGTGCTTTGTGAAAGACCTATGAGGTGTCTCAATCTATCTCTATAGATCTTGATGCCTAATATGTAAGCAGCTTCTCCAAGGTCCTTCATTGAAAAACACTTATTCAAGTAGGCCTTTATACTTTCCAACAATTATATATCATTTCCCATCAATAGTATGTCATCCACATATAATAAGAGAAATGCTACAGAGCTCCCACTCACTTTCTTGTAAACACAGGCTTCTCCATAAGTCTGCGTAAACCCAAACGCTTTGATGATCTCATCAAAGCGAATGTTCCAACTCCGAGATGCCTGCACCAGCCCATAGATTGAGCGCTGGAGCTTGCATACTTTGTCAGCATTCTTAGGATCAACAAAACCTTCCGGCTGCATCATATACAATTCTTCCTTAAGGAAGCCGTTAAGGAATGCCGTTTTGACGTCCATTTGCCGTATTTCATAATCGTAGAATGCGGCAATTGCTAACATGATTTGGACGGACTTCAGCTTCGCTACGGGTGAGCAGGTCTCATCGTAGTCAACTCCTTGAACTTGTCGATAACCCTTAGCGACAAGTCAAGCTTTATAGATGGTAACATTTCCATCCACGTCCGTCTTCTTCTTAAAGATCCATTTATTTTCTATCGCTCGCCGATCATCGGGCAAGTCTGTCAACGTCCATACTTTGTTTTCATACATGGATCCTATCTCGGATTGCATGGCTTCAAGCCATTTGTTGGAATCTGGGCCCGCCATTGCTTCTTCATAGTTCGAAGGTTCACCGTTGTCCAACAACATGATTTCCAGGACAGGGTTGCCATACCACTCTGGTGCGGAACGTGTCCTTGTGGACCTAGGAAGTTCAGTGGTAACTTGATCATGATCGTCATCATTAATTTCCTCTCTAGTCGGTGCAGGCACCACAGAAACATTTTCTTGTGCTGCGCTACTTTCTGGTTCGAGAGGGGTCATCTCATCAAGTTCCACTTTCCTCCCACTTACTTCTTTCGAGAGAAACTCTTTCTCTAGAAAGGACCCATTCTTGGCAACGGAGATCTTGCCTTTGGATCTGAGGTAGAAGGTATACCCAATGGTTTCCTTAGGGTATCCTATGAAGACGCATTTTTCTGACTTGGATTTGAGCTCTTCAGGTTGAAGTTTCTTGACATAAGCATCGCATCCCCAAACTTTAAGAAACGACAGCTTAGGTTTCTTTCCAAACCATAATTCATACGGTGTCGTCTCAACGGATTTCGACGGAGCCCTATTTAAAGTGAATGCGGCAGTCTCTAAAGCATAACCCCAGAATGATAGTGGTAGATCGGTAAGAGACATCATAGATCGCACCATATCCAATAGAGTGCGATTACGACGTTCGGACACACCATTACACTGAGGTGTTCCAGGCGGCGTGAGTTGTGAAACAATTCCACATTTCCTTAAGTGTGTGCCAAATTCGTGACTCAAATATTCCCCTCCATGATCTGATCGTAAGAACTTTATTTTCCTGTCACGTTGATTCTCAACCTCACTCTAAAATTCCTTGAACTTTTCAAAGGTCTCAAACTTGTGTTTCATTAAGTAGACATACCCATATCTACTCAAGTCATCAGTGAGGGTGGGAACATAACGATAGCCACCGCGAGCCTCAACGCTCATTGGACCGCACACATCAGTATGTATGATTTCCAATAAGTTGGTTGCTCGCTCCACTGTTCCGGAGAACGGAGTCTTGGTCATTTTGCCCATGAGGCATGGTTCGCACGTGTCAAATGATTCATAATCAAGAGACTCCAAAAGTCCATCCGCATGGAGTTTCTTCATGCGTTTGACACCAATGTGACCAAGGCGGCAGTGCCACAAGTATGTGGGACTATCATTATCAACCTTACATTTCTTGGCATTCACACTATGAATATGTGTAAGATCACGTTTGAGATTCATTAAGAATAAACCATTGACCAGCGGGGCATGACCATAAAACATATCTCTCATATAAATAGAACAACCATTATTCTCGGATTTAAATGAGTAGCCATCTAGCATTAAACGAGATCCAGATACAATGTTCATGCTCAAAGCTAGCACTAAATAACAATTATTCAGGTTTAAAACTAGTCCCGTAGGTAAATGTAGAGGTAGCGTGCCGACGGCGATCACATCGACCTTGGAACCATTCCCGACGCGCATCGTCACCTCGTCCTTCGCCAGTCTCCGCTTATTCCGCAGCTCCTGCTTTGAGTTACAAATATGAGCAACCGCACCGGTATCAAATACCCAGGAGCTACTACGAGCGCTGGTTAGGTACACATCTATGACATATATATCACATATACCTTTGGTATTGCCGGCCTTCTTATCCGCTAAGTACTTGGGGCAGTTCCGCTTCCAGTGGCTGTTTCCCTTGCAATAAAAGCACTCAGTCTCAGGCTTGGGTCCATTCTTTGTCTTCTTCCCGGCAGCTTTCTTACCGGGCACGGCAACTCCCTTGCCGTCTTTCTTGAAGTTCTTCTTACCCTTGCCTTTCTTGAACTTAGTGGTTTTATTCACCATCAACACTTGATGTTCCTTTTTGATCTCCACCTCCGCTGATTTCAGCATTGAATATACCTCAGGAATGGTCTTTTCCATCCCCTGCATATTGAAGTTCATCACAAAGCTCTTGTAGCTAGGTGGGAGCGACTGAAGGATTCTGTCAACGACCGCGTCATCCGGGAGATTAACTCCCAGCTGAGACAAGCGGTTGTGCAACCCAGACATTTTGAGTATGTGTTCGCTGACGGAACTATTCTCCTCCATCTTACAACTGTAGAACTTGTCGGAGACTTCATATCTCTCGACCCGGGCATGAGCTTGGAAAACCATTTTCAGCTCTTGGAACATCTCATATGCTCCGTGCTGCTCAAAATGCTTTTGGAGCCCCGGTTCTAAGCTGTAAAGCATGCCGCACTGAACCAGGGAGTAATCATCACTACGTGAGTGCCAGGCGTTCAGAACGTCTTGAGTTGCTGGGAAAACAGGTGCAGCACCTAGCGGTGCTTCGAGGACATATGCTTTCTTGGCAGCTATGAGGATAATCCACAGGTTACGGACCTAGTCCGTGTAGTTGCTACCATCGTCTTTCAGCTTGGTTTTCTCTAGGAACGCGTTAAAGTTGAGGGCAACATTAGAATGGGCCATCTGATCTACAAGACATATTGTAAAGGTTTTTTAGACTAAGTTCATGATAATTAAGTTCATCTAATCAAATTATTAACGAACTCCCACTCAGACAGACATCCCTCTAGTCATCTAAGTGATACATGATCCGAGTCAACTAGGCCGTGTCCAATCATCACGTGAGACGGACTAGTCATCATCGGTGAACATCTTCATGTTGATCGTATCTGCTATACGACTCATGTTCGACCTTTCGGTCTCTTATGTTCCGAGGCCATGTCTGTACATGCTAGGCTCGTCAAGTCAACCTAAGTGTATTGCGTGTGTAAATCTGGCTTACACCTGTTGTATGCGAACGTTAGAACCTATCACACCCGATCATCACGTGGTGCTTCGGAACAACGAACCTTCGCAACGGTGCACAGTTAGGGGGGACACTTTCTTGAAATTTTAGCGAGGGATCATCTTATTTATGCTACCGTCGTTCTAAGCAATTAAGATGTAAAACATGATAAACATCACATGCAATCAAATGGTGACTTGATATGGCCAATATCATTTTGCTCCTTTTGATCTCCATCTTCGGGGCGCCATGTTCATCATCGTCACCGGCATGACACCATGATCTCCATCATCATGATCTCCATCATCGTGTCTTCATGAAGTTGTCTCGCCAACTATTACTTCTACTACTATGGCTAACGGCTAGCAATAAAGTAAAGTAATTACATGACGTTCCAGTTGACACGCAGGTCATAAATAAATTAAGACAACTCCTATGGCTCCTGCCAGTTGTCATACGCATCGACATGCAAGTCGTGATTCCTATTACAAGAACATGATCAATCTCATACATCACATATATCATTCATCACATCCTTCTGGCCATATCACATCACATGACACTTGCTGCAAAAACAAGTTAGACGTCCTCTAATTGTTGTTGCAAACTTTTACGTGCCTGCTATAGGTTTCTAGCAAGAACGATTCTTACCTACGCCAAAACCACAACGTGATATGCCAATTTCTATTTACCCTTCATAAGGACCCTTTTCATCGAATCCGATCCGACTAAAGTGGGAGAGACAGACACCCGCTAGCCACCTTATGCAACTAGTGCATGTCAGTCGGTGGAACCTGTCTCACGTAAGCGTACGTGTAAGGTCGGTCCGGGCCGCTTCATCCCACGATGTCGCCGAATCAAGATAAGACTAGTAACGGCAAGTAAATTGACAAAATCGACGCCCACAACAACTTGTGTTCTACTCGTGCATAGAAACTACGCATAAACCTGGCTCTGATACCACTGTTGGGGATCGTAGCAGAAATTAAAAATTTTTACGCGTCACCAAGATCAATCTATGGAGTTTACTAGCAACGAGAGGGGAGGAGTGCATCTACATACCCTTGTAGATCACGAGCGGAAGCGTTCAAGAGAACGGGGTTGATGGAGTCGAACTCATCGTGATCCAAATCACCGATGATCCAGGCGCCGAACGGACGGCACCTCCGCGTTCAACACACGTACGGAGCGGTGACGTCTCCCACGCCTTGATCCAGCAAGGAGGAGGGAGAGGTTGAGGAAGAAGGCTCCAACAGCAGCACGACGGCGTGGTGTAGGTGGAGTGACAGTTCTCCGACAGGGCTTCGCCAAGCACACACGGAGGAGGAGAGGTGTTGGGGAGGGGAGGGGCTGCGCCTTGGATGTGGTGCTGCAGCCCTCCCCTCACCCATCTATTTATAGGGAGAAGGGGGAAGGGGCCGGCCCCTCTAGATGAGATCTAGAGGGGGGCGGCGGCCAAGGGGGGAGGGAGCTTGCCCCCCAAGCAAGGGGGGCGCCCCCCCTTTATGGTTCCCCCAAAACCCTAGGCGCATGGGCCCTAGGGGGGTTGGCGCCCAGCCCACTAAGGGCTGGTTCCCTTCCACCTACAGCCCATAAGGCCCTCCGGGGCAGGTGGACCCTCCCCGTGGACCCCCGGAACCCCTCCGGTGGTCCCGGTACAATACCGGTATACCCCCGAATATTTCCGGTGACCGTATGGTGACTTCCCATATATAAATCTTTACCTCTGGACCATTCTGGAACTCCTCGTGTCGTCCGGGATCTCATCCGGGACTCCGAAAAACATTCGGTAATCACATACAAACCTTCCTTATAACCCTAGCGTCATCGAACCATAAGTGTGTAGACCCTACGGGTTCGGGAATCATGCAGACATGACCGAGACACCTCTCTGGCCAATTACCAACAGCGGGATCTGGATACCCATGTTGGCTCCCACATGTTCCATGATGATCTCATCGGATGAACCACGATGTCGAGGATTCAAGCAATCCCGTATACAATTCCCTTTGTCAATCGGTACTTTACTTGCCCGAGATTCGATCGTCGGTATCCCAATACCTCGTTCAATCTCGTTACCGGCAAGTCACTTTACTCGTTCCGTAATGCATGATCCCATGACTAACTACTTAGTCACATTGATCTCATTATGATGATGCAATACCGAGTGGGCCCAGAGATACCTCTCTGTCATACGGAGTGACAAATCCCAGTCTCGATCCGAGCCAACCCAACAGACACTTTCGGAGATACCTGTAGTGCACCTTTATAGCCACCTAGTTACGTTGTGACGTTTGGTACACCCAAAGCATTCCTACGGTATCCGGGAGTTGCACGATCTAATGGTCTAAGGAGATGATACTTGACATTAGAAAAGCTTTAGCAAACGAACTACACGATCTAGTGCTATGCTTAGGATTGGGTCTTGTCCATCACATGATTCTCCTAATGATGTGATCCCGTTATCAATGACATCCAATGTCCATGGTCAGGAAACCGTAACCATCTATTGATCAATGAGCTAGTCAACTAGAGGCTAACTAGGGACATGTTATGGTCTATGTATTCACACATGTATTACGATTTCCGGATAACACAATTAAAGCATAAAAAATAGACAATTATCATGAACAAGGAAATATAATAATAACCATTTTATTATTGCCTCTAGGGCATATTTCCAACATTGAACGGGACAAAGGACACAGAGAGTTTACCCAGGTTCGGCCCCTCTCAACGAGGTAAAAGCCTACTCCTGCTTTTGGTTGTATTGCTTGGGTTTCGATTACCAGGGAGCGAATACGCTTGACCTAGTTCTCAATTGATTGTTTTCCTTGCGTTAACCCACCGCCGGGTCACCGCTTTATATACAGGTTGATGCCCGGCGGCTTACAGAGTCCTGGCCGGCTCACAAAAACGTGACTAGCTCGGTTTCTAACTAAGCTTGCCTTACAGAACAAGTTTATCATATGGCGGCTCACACCTTTGGGCCTCAAGTCGCCTCCGGGCCTTGGGCCTTCAACAAGCCTGTTCCATGAACCGCCATCTTCATGCTTAACTCGCCAATGGCATGACCCGACCCCTCCTGGGCGGGTCATACCTAGTAGTTATATCCCCAACATTAGGCCCCAGGTTGATTTGAACTTGTTCACATCAATCTTGACGACTTGACTTAGCAGAATCTTCCATTATGAATTCCTCATCAATTCATTGTAACCCGCCATGACGTCACACCATAGAACCGTGATAACCTGCCATGACATCATTGTGCATTAATTTCGCACAAAGCCCAGAACATCTCAACAGATCTTTATCTTAATAGACCTCCTGAAAATTGAGGCGTTCATATAGCCACATAATCATTTTTGGCCTCCTCGATTCCGGCGCATGCCGTCTAGTCACTTCCTTATAAATAGGGACAGGGGTCCTTCCATTCACTTTTTACCCTTGAACCCCCATCTTCATCTTCCTCCTTGCGACGCCTCTGCAAACTCGAGCTCCGCCGCCGCCGACCCTCGTCAACAGCATCCACTCCGGCCGCTGCATCAACATGAACAGACCAGAAAACTGCGGCGGACCTCCGCTGTTCATCAGCGTCAATAAGTACTCATCTTTCCTCATAACAGATCTGCATTAGGGTTTCCACCGTTCCTCGGTGTTCTTCATCGTTCTTCATTTTTCTCTTTAGAACACATAGTTTGATCTGAACACAACACTGAAGTTGTGTGGTAGTAGTTGTAGCACCATTTCCAATCGTAGACGGTCCCCTTTCTGTACAAAATCCCATCTGAGCACATGAGTTCTTCCACTGCCGCAACCTTAGGTTTAGGATTTATTTTATTTTTCGAACCGCTGTAGATCCAGAATCATAGAACTGATCCATGAAACCTGTTTGTTCGGTACTTATCCAAATTTCACTCATAGGTCTACAGATACTTTGCGAACTGCAGCCGTGCGGGCGGCTTATATGATAGGCCGTAACCCGCCAAACACCATTAGTCCCACTTTAAGCCGCCAGTATATGTGCAGAATCTGTATAACCCGGCATTGTTTTCCGGTTTAATCATGCCAACCTTTATAGCATGTATCCTTTGCATACGAATTGATCTTGCATAATGCACTTACTTTTTGATCACTGAACGGATTAACAGCATGACTTAATCCGGCAATATTTTCCTTTCTAGGTTGTTCATTAATAATGACCAAAACCGTAACCTCATACAACTGGGTCGTCTCCACCGTTACGGAGCAATCTCCCAATGAACATGTTCAAGTAAGCGTCTTAGCACCCAAAGATGTCATACAGTGGAGAGCTCCAGGAAATGAGACCACCCCTGACCCCAAAGAAGGCGAAGTCATAGTGTTCACTGATCATATGCTCCGGGGGTTTACCCCACCCGGTTCAAAATTCTTTCGTGATGTGCTGCATGTTTCCAACTCCATCATCAAGATATCGAGCCCAACTCTGTTTCAAACATCTCCAACTTTCAAGTGTTTTATGAAGTGTACCTTCAACAACAACCCACTGTAGAACTGTTCAGGGAATTCTATTACTTAAATGCCAGACCGAGTTCATAGATGGGCCCAGCCTAGAGCTAGGTGGCATTTCAATTCAGAGGCGGAAAGAAGCCACTTTTCCTGCTGCCGCACTTCCCATTCATCCTAAGGACTGGAACTAGACTTGGTTTTACTACCAAGATACATCTCCAGAGGGCGAAAATCCTCTGTCGGGATTCCGTGAAAGCCGGCTTAGCAACAGACACCCTCTCCCAGAATGGACCAGCATAGAAGAACGGGCCAAATATATTCCCATTTTTTCAAAGATTAGAGCCTTAAGGGCCAATGGTTTGATTGGAGTCAATCTAGTTCGATGCTGGGTTGCATGGAGGATCTTACCCTTATGTCGTCGGCCCGGCTTAATATGTGAGTATACTGGCGACGTCCAAGTTCCCCAACGTCACTGCCAGATAGAACTAAACGATGATGAAATCAACAAGATGACCAAAACGCTGCTTAACGAGAGCTTGGAAACTTGCAGTAAAACAAGGTTGAATCCTTTCTGCACCCTTAACAAACCTCCATCTATAAGTATTTTGAGCAATTTCTAACCCATTCCTTATTTACATAAACTGTCCTCTCACAATCACTTGATTTCCGCAGGCTGACTCCCCCTTTTGGAACAAAAAGCATCAAGACAAACTGGCCAAAAAGGTCAGGACAAAGAGCAAGGCTCCCAAAAAGCTTGCCAAGAAGAAGACAAACACAATTGATCCATTTAATCTAGAAGAAGAGTCGGAGGTAGAACTTGACTCCCTTGGCTCCTTTTTTATACACCTTATTCACACTGATTGCTATCAGGATGACGCGGAAGGAAGTCAGGTAGATGCTGAAGAGGTAACTATCATTTCCTCCGACTCAGAGCCTTTATCAAGACAGAAAATTCTGAAGGTAACCCGGAAAGTAAGGTTTTCTCACCCTTCGGCTTACTTGGATGCCACCTTTATTTTGAATAAACAACAGCATGAAGCTCGTCGCACCACCCGGAACAACGGAGGTGGAGAACTGTCCTCCGGCTTACCAAACACACCGGCCCCTCGCAAACACCGGAAAGAGGTGCCTTAGAATTCAATCTCTTTTTGCCCAAAGGCGGGTCTTATGTGCCAACCACTTAATCCTTCTGACTCAAATTATCAGGGGACTTCTCATTCCTCTTCTGGCGACTCATCGCAGACCCAAATGCCTGCCTTCAAACTTGCCCCTGGGTAATGATATCTAACTTTGTCATTTTAGAATCTGTAAACGGATATACTTATATCATCATCATTTTTATTTTTCCAGTGGTGTAGCAAAGCCGAGCAAGAAACTGAAACCAACTAAGCCGGCCGAAGACCCCAAAGTCCATGAGCGGGAGAAGCAAACATCAGCATCTGAAGCCACAACACAGAACCCTAAAGACATTGCTGATGACCCGCCACCAGAAACTCTTGACACTCCTGTGGATCCAATGAGTGTTGAACCGTCAAGCACTAAGCCGCCAAGCCCTGCCAAGCCCGCTGAGGAAAACACTGAAGATGTCTTGATTACATGCACTAGCTATATAGAACCGGGGAATCCCACGATTTTGGCCAAACATTCTGCCAAGGAAGAACTTATTGAATAAGCAAGTCCAAGTTTGACATTGCCAACTACTCTCGCTTGGGCGTCAATGAATTATTTTCTGGCTACCTGAGTCAACTTCATGATGGTCGTGATGTTGAGGTGGACATCATCAAGAAGAAGCGCCAGAAATATGAGGTATGAACATCTGTCTCCTTGATGCGGCTTGAAGCTATGTCTGTATTTCCCCAAAGAGGAAGTGATGATGCAGCACAGCGCCGGTAGGTATTTCCTTTAGATGTGAAACCAAGGTTATCGAACCAGTAGGAGAACCAAGCAACACAATGTAAACAGCACATGCACACAAATAACAACTTCTTGCAACCCTACATGTAAAAGGGGTTGTCAATCCCTTTAAGGTAGCGGCGCCCCAAGATGGGCAAACAGATGTGAATAAAATTGTAGTAGATTGATAGATCGAACGCCAAATAAAATAAATAAGAATAAAACGCAGCAAGGTATTTTTGTATTTTTAGTTTAATAGATCTGAAAATAAAAGGAAAGGAAAATATATCACAAAGGCAAATAATATGAGAAAGGGACCCGGTGGCTGTAGGTTTCACTAGTGGCTTCTCTCGAGAAAAATAGCAAACGGTGGGTGAACAAATTACTGTTGGGCAATTGATAGAACTTCAAATAATCATGATGATATCCAGGCAACGATCATTGTATAGGCATCACATCCAAGATTAGTAGACCGACTCCTGCCTGCATCTACTACTATTACTCCACACATCGACCGCTATCCAGCATGCATCTAGTGTATTAAGTTCATGGAGAAATGGAGTAATCCAATAAGAACGATGACATGATGTAGACAAGATCTATCTATGTAGAGATAGACCCCATCGCTTTATCCTTAGTAGCAATGATACATACGTGTCGGTTGCCCTTCTGTCACTGGGATCAAGCACCGTAAGATCGAACCCACTACAAAGCACCTTTCCCATTGCAAGATAAATAGATCAAGTTGGCCAAACAAAACCCAAATATCGGAGAAGAAATACGAGGCTATAAGCAATCATGCATAAAATAGATCAAAGAAACTCAAATACATTCATGGATATAAAAAGATAGATCTGATCATAAACTCAAAGTTCATCTATCCCAACAAACACACCGCCAAAAGAGTTACATGATATGGATCTCCAAGAGACCATTGTATTGAGAATTCAGCAAGAGAGAGGAAGCCATCTAGCTACTAACTACGGACCCGAAGGTCTACAAAGAACTACTCACGCATCAACGGAGAGGCACCAATGGAGGTGGTGAATCCCATCCGAGATGGTGTCTAGATTGGATCTGGTGGTTCTAGACTCTGCGGCGGCTGGAATTGATTTTCGTCGACTCTGCTAGGGTTTGGAATATTGTGGTATTTATAGAGCAAAGAGGCGGTCCGGGGGGCACCCGAGGTGGGCACAACCCACCAGGGCATGCATGAGCCTCCTGGCGCGCCCTGGTGGGTTGTGCTCTCCTCGGAACACCCCCCAGGCACAGCCTTGGCCCATTAAGTGTCTTCTGGTCCAAAGAAAATCTCCGTAAAGTTTCGTTGCATTTGGACTCCGTTTGGTATTAATCTCCTACGATGTAAAAACATGCAGAAAACAGCAACTGGCACATGGCACTATGTCAATAGGTTAGTACCAAAAAATGATATAAAATTACTGTAAAATTATTCTAAAACATCCAAGATTGAAAATATAATAGCATGGAACAATAAAAAACTATAGATACGTTGGAGACGTATCAGCATCCCCAAGTTTAACTCCTACTCGTCCTCGAGTAGGTAAGTGATAAAAACAGAATTTTTGATGTGGAATGCTGCCTATCATGTCATATCATATTTCTTTTCTTTATAGCATGGACATTTGGACTTTTATATTGTTCAAAGCAATAGTATAGTTTTGACATGATAACTTAAATACTCAAGCATATCAACAAGCAACCATGTCTTTCAAAATATCAACGCTAAAATAAGTTATCCCTAGCCCATCATGCTCAATCATTGATCCATTTATGAAACACACTCGCATATTAGCTACACCCAATACTCAAGTACGATCATATGGCCTCCTAGTTGGTGCTTTTATAAAAGAAGATTGAGACTCAAATTGAAAAATAAAAATTGCATAAAGTAAAATAAAGGCCCTTTGAAGAGGGAAGTAGGGATTTGTAGAGGTGCCAGAGCTCAAAGCGAAAAATTGAGAGATAAAAACATTTTGGGAGGTGTATCCTTCCCACCAACGAAAACGACTTAGAGTTCCCAACACTTTCCATGCTAGATATATCATAGGTGGTTCCCAAAAAGAAAATAAAGTTTATTCATTTTCAACCATACTTTCACTTTCCATGGCTAGCCGTATCCACGGTTGCCTTCCATACCAACACTTTCCAAGAATTTATTATTTGATAACATAAATTAAATTCATTTTTCATTTTGGGACTGGGCATCCCTAATACCTTTGCCTTACTCTCGTGCAATGACAAGTGAATAAACACTTGTCGTGAGAATAACACATCTAGCATGGAAAATATTAGCCACCCCTCACCGCTCCACGAGCGAAACGAACACAGAAAAGAGAAGTTTATTTTGAAAAGTAGATATGACACATACAAATTTGCTTAGAACGGCAAAAGCATACCGCATATAGGTAGATATAGTGGACTCATGTGGCAAAACTGTTTTAAAGGTTTTTGGATGCACAAGTAGAGATCATACTTAGTGCAAAATGAAGGCTAGCAAAAGATTGAGAAGCGAGCAACCAAGAAACGAATAATCTCATAAGCGAGCATTAAGCATAATTAACACCGAATAATGCACCGTAAGTAGGATATAATTTCATTGCATAATTATTGACTTTCGTGCTTGCATAGGAATCACAAACTTTAACACCAATATTTTTACTAAAGCATAATTAATCATCAACATAACTCACATATCATATCATCCTATCTCAAAACTATTACTAAGAATCAAGTTTATTTTGTCCAATGATCTTCATGAAAGTTTTTATTATATCCTTCTTGGATATCTATCACTTTGGAACTAATTTTCATATGTTGCTTTTGACAAGGTCAAACAAATATAAGTGAAGATCATGAGCATAATTTTTTCTTTTCTCTCGAATTAATTTAAGTGAAGCAAGAGAGAATTTTTTCAAAAATACAAAAGCACACCATGCTCAAAAAGATATAAGTGAAGCACTAGAGCAAGTCCATAGCTCATAAAAAATTTAAGTGAAGCATAGAGAGAAATTCTAACAAGTCATGACATAATTTTGTCTCCCTCAAATAGATGTGTCCAGCAAGGAATCAATACTTAAAACACAAAACAAAACAATCAAAGACTCATATCATACAAGACGCTCCTAGCAAAACACATACTATGTGACGAATAAAAATATAGCTTCGAGTAAAATACCGATGGTCGTTAGAAGAAAGGGGGATGCCACTCGGGGCATCCACAAGCTTAGTTGCTTGCTCTCTTATGGATAATAGCTTGGGATGCCGAGGCATCACCAAGCTTAGGCTCTTCTTACTCCTTATTCCTTCATCCATCCTAATATAACCCAAAACTTGAAAACTTCAATCACACAAAACTCAACAAAACCTTCGTGAGATCCATTAGTACAAGAAAGCAAATCACTACTATAAGTACTGTACCAAACCAATTCATATTTTGTTTTTGCATTATATCTACTGTATTCCAACTTTTCTATGGCAAAAACTCATCAAAGAAAACCATAGAGCCATCAAAACAAGCACACAACACAAAGAAAACAGAATCTGTCAATCTGACTATTTCGAATACTTCTGGAACTCCAA
Source organism: Triticum aestivum (assembly GCF_018294505.1). Classification (NCBI taxonomy): domain Eukaryota; kingdom Viridiplantae; phylum Streptophyta; class Magnoliopsida; order Poales; family Poaceae; genus Triticum; species Triticum aestivum. The sequence continues at coordinate 77,399,639 of NC_057811.1, read as the reverse complement.
AAATTCTGAAAAATTAGGATGACCTGAGCAATTTGTATATTAATCTACTTCAAAAACAATTGGCATTTTAGCACGCTCTGATAAAAAATAAGAAATGTTTTTGTGAGAGCAAAAGTTTCTGTTTTTCACCAAGATCAAACAACTATCACTCAAGAAGATCATAACACACAAAAACACAATCATAACAGTAGCATAATTGTGCAAACACTCAAGAACAGAAAGCAAAAAGCGAAAATAAATTTTATTCATTGGGTTGCCTCCCAACAAGCGCTATAGTTTTACACCCTTAGCTAGGCATAAAGCAAGGATCTAAGTTTTGTCTTCCATAGTATTGGCAACTTTCGTAAGGGTTTTCTCAAACCCGGGAGCCTCTTTACGCTTCCCTAAATTCTCCATAAAATAAACCATGTTTAGATCCAAAATATCCAATCGCTTATTGCAAAGAGTAATCAAGGTATTCATGCGATTGATACTACCATTGAGGTGTTTGAGGGGTTCATTATATTTCTGTATTTCAACCATATGTTTATGCAAATCACCAAGTTTGTCCAACATTTGAACTCCCTCAGGGGTGAAAGAAAAAGCCTTCTTTTGAGGTGGAACTCCCAAAATTCCTTCTAAAATTTTAGAGGCAGCATTGGCATCAAGCTCAATAAAATTCCCTTTAGCAGCAAAATCTAGGAGTTGTCTATGATATGCAAAGTCAATCCTATTTAAAAATTACGAAGCGATATCTTAGCGCCCCCCCCCTTAAATTGCAAATACGACAAGATTCCATAAGCCTATACCAAGCATCTTTCAAATTTTCTCCTTGTTTTTCTTTAATGTAAAGAACTTCAAAATCTGGTGACAAAGGAGGAGTAGGAACGCTAGCCATTATAAGTGAGACCAAATGGTCCCTCGTGTTAAGCGTGATTTTTTCGACCTTCTCTAAATCACCTCTAATTTTGCACACTTTATATGTTGCACAAACATAGCTAGGTTTTCAAGGTTTTACAATTTTTCAATTTTGTTTGGATTTATTCTGCCCTTTAGACTAACTGAAAAAAACATCGGTCTACACCTTAAGGGGGCATTGTAGGATACATTTTTTCCAAATTTCTTTCATAGACATGTTTGGCTCATCTATTTGAGCATGTAGAACAAATTTGGGGTGATTTGGAGGAGGTGAAAAAAAAAATCACCTTTTCTCGTGCCAGGATCACGTCTTAACATTTTTAGTCCCACCTCGCCCCCCGAGCAAGTCCTGCACCCGCTTAAATACCTTCATCTATTCGATTATTACAAGCGTTGGTCTTCCTTGCACTCTACGTGGAGGATTTGTAGGATGAGTATGATTCATCATCTGTATTCATCATGTATATTCTTCAATTGGAGAGCATGGAGGACTAATGTATTTTTCGGATTTATCGCCTTTTATTTTGTTTTCGGGAGCGAAATATAATTCCTCCAGTACATCTATTTCTAAATTTTATCGTGCAACATAAACAAGCTACACGCTGGCCACGAAGAAACCATGATTCTTGAGGTTGCACTTCAAACATATAAAATGCAAAAAAATATCCCAAACTCATACTGTTACAAGGGAGTGGACCACCAAATAGCTGAGTCATACATTATGAGGAAGTCACTAACTGACAGAATGAAGTATTTTAGAGACAAGATCACACGATACTAATCATAGACAACAATGCACACGCCAACATCAGGTTGATCATCGATGTACTTGTTGTCCGACCGTGCGCACAATGTTGTAGCTATCATATTTCTGCTTTGAGATCCTACACATAAGGATATTATTAATGCCATGGAATATATTTGGACACATGCAAACATTAAATTACGGTATATTAGGTACCTCTATCAATTTGGCGCACGTACGTCGATTGTGACCATCTGCCTCATGACAATAGCTACCACTACAAAAAAAGACACATCCGTGACATTTTGGGCCGAATGAAATTTTTTTCTGTCATACATATGACACTTCTATGACGATAATTGTGACAAAACCCGGTATCATCGTAGATGTGGTGGGCTCCTACTTATATGACAAAAAATCATGACAAAAAATGGGCTTTTCGTCCTGCGCGGGCCGGAGACGCAGCTGCATGACATTCTTTGGGTCGTCCATGACGGAAAAAACCGTGGTAGAAGCGAGGGGGAGGAAAATTTCGGGGAGTTCCCGGTTACGGTGGGAGGTCGGGGGCCGAGCGATGCGCGTTTCTCTCATACACGTACGCGCGTGTGTGCGAGGCGTTGGCTCTAACTCAACCCGAGCGAGGCGTTGGGCTCTAACTGAACCCGAGCGATTGCACTGCAGGCTATGCGTTACTGAACCCGAGCGATCGATCGATGGCTGTTAACTGAACCCGATCGAGCGATTCCTTCGCTACTGCTGCTAATTGAAGCCGATCGATTG
>NC_057811.1:77387925-77396680 GCF_018294505.1 Triticum aestivum | reverse complement strand
ACCCCCGTTTCAACCGTAGGAGGTCTGTTTCGTCCGTTTTGCGGTACGCCACACCCCTCCCGATCAACAGGACCCCCCTTTCGACCGTAGGAGGTCCGTTTCCTCCGTTTTGTGGTACGCCACACCCCTCCCGATCAACAGGACCCCGTTCCAAACGTAGGAGGTCCGTTTCCTCCGTTTTGTGGTATGCCAGGCCTCGTTTCCATCGCCTGTTCCGTCCAAGCCCTCCCGATGAACACGACCACGCATTCCGTTCCGACCCAGTCGGTTGGCTCCCACATGTTCCGTTGCCTCCCGATGAACACGACGCATTCCGTTGCCTCCCCATGAACACGGCGCATTCCGTTGCCTCCCCATGAACACGACGACGACGTTGTTTCTCCGTTCCGACCCAGCCATGTACACGAGCCCTGGCCGTACGTATGCGCGAGTAGGCGTTCGAGACCCCGCCCGTATGTACACATACATGGCCGTATTTTCTTTCTTGCACCCTGGCCGTTGTACGTATGTGTACATGCTACATGCGCACCTCTACTACGACACGTGTGCGCCTCTACATCGACCAGTATGTACGTACACATTCGCGACCAGAATGACAATGCTACGTACGCTTCGACCAGGTGGGTCCCAACTGTCAGGCACTTCCTTGCCTGCGAAGATGTAGCTGGTGGGTCCCAGCAGTCAGGGGGCGAATCATTTTTTTTTGCCCGGACGCACTTTCTTGCATGCGAAGATGTAGCCGGTGTGTCCCAGTAGTCAGGGGGCGAATCGTTTTTTTTGCCCGGACGCACTTCCTTGCATGCGAAGGTGTAGCTGGTGGGTCCCAGCAGTCAGGGGGCGAATCATTTTTTTGCCCGGACACACTTCCTTGCATGCGAAGATGAAGCTGGTGGGTCCTAGCAGTCAGGGGGAAACGTTTTTTTCCGTGAAATACAGTGGCCCGTCTGGTGGGTCCCAGCTGTCAGGTGGAGGAATATTATTTTCTGCATATTAAGGAGGCACTTCCTTGCTGCGGCTGTGGACCCAGTTGTCAGCCTATCCACGTACAGTCCACATCCGATGGAAGTCATTCCTTGACCACGTTGACCAAGCCGCGCCAAGAGCACCATGGCGGTGGACGACGGCGAGGCCTAGGAAGGGGACGACGTGGAGCCGGGGAAGACGTGGCAGTGGAAGCCCGTGCGGAGAGGAGTACGAGGGTTCATTGGTTTGGCTGCGGTGTGAGGCTGCCGTCGCCGTAGGGCCTGGCCAGCGGTGGGAATAGTAGGGGGCGGTGAGGCCTCCGCGGCAGCACAGCCGGCCACAGGAGGCAGGAGCATGCGGCACGACCGGCGCTGCTTTGGGCGGATGGAGCAAGAAGACTAGAGGTTGAAGAAGCACTACGGCCGTTGGATGGACATCGTACGGTCACTGGAGCTAGAATCGTTCATATTGACTAAGTTGACAAAGCCCTCCGTCCCCGTCAACTTAGTTGGCCCACAAGTCATCCTCCCACTATGGTGGGTCCCAGCTAGCAGGGGGGTATTCATTTTTTTGTGCGTAATAAGGAGGCACTTCCTTGCGTGCTCAGATATAGCTGGTGGGTCCGACATGTCAGCGGGGGGAATGTTTTTCTCGCGAAATATAGAGGCCCTTCCGGTGGGTCCCAGCTGTCAGGTGGAGGAATCATTATTTTGCGCGTACAGTCCACGGCCGATGGATGTCGTTCGTTGACCATGTTAACCAGGCCGCGCCGAGAGCACCATGGCGGTGGACGACGGCGAGGCCTAGGAAGGGAACGACACGGAGCCGGGGAAGACTCGGCAATGGTTGCCCACGCGGTGGGGAGTACGAGGGTTTACTGGTCCGGCTGCCATCGCCGGAAAATAACAGGAGGTGTGGGTGAGTAGAGGAATGGCCTGGCCAGCAATGAAGTAGGGTGGGGCGGTGCGGCCTGTGTGGCAGCACAGCCGGCCACGGGAGGCGGGAGCAGGCAGTCCCGCCGGAGCTGGTTTGGGCGGCTGGAGCAAGAAGATCAGATATTGAAGAAGCAGCACAGCCGTTGGATTAAGATCCAACGGTCACTGCTGCTAGAATCGTTTGTGGACTAAGTTGACAAAGCCAAAGTACACGTCAACCTAGTAGACCCACAAGTCAGCCTCCAAATCTGTCCCAAACAGCATACAGCCCGAAATTTCTAGCCAGATTCAAATTAATTTTAAATCTAAATATACCTTAATTTAAATTCAATGAAATTTTACCCGCACAATGAAATTTAAAATATCAAAATCCGAAAGAAAACAGTATTTTGGAACTAATTGCTTGATTGCTATATTTTTTCATTTTACAACCCATTTATTATTACTTATAGCCCATTTCTTATTACTTATAGCCCATTTTCTGGGCAAAATGCATCCCTCCTCGTCTTGAAAGATTTCCGGCCCAGCATGGCGTAGAAAAGCAAGTAGGCCTACGTTGGTTATTCTGCAAGAAACAAAATAGCTGGCTAGCCATTTTCAGAAAGGAAAAAAACAAACTGGCTGGTCATGTGCTAAACATATGAAATAAAAGCCTGGGCTAGATGGGCCACGGGTCCCGCACAACCCAGTTGATACCCTTCTCCATCCCGAAAAAACAAAATTACTGCGCGCGCTGCTGGGTCCCTACTGTCATCCTCACCATGTACAGTCATCTTCTTATTCCTCTCGGTTGTTGACCATGTTGACAACACCGGAGGGCGACGCCGCGGCGAGCGAACCAAGGCGGAGGACGATGGTGAGGCCTCGGACGGGAACGAACAGGAGCCGGGGAAGATCACAGCCAGCCGTGGGAGGCGGGAGCAGGCGGTCCCGCCGGTGCTGGTTTGGCTTTGGCGGCTCGAGGAAGAAGAGACTGGAGAAACGCGACACACATTGAATGTCAATCCAACGGTCAAGGTTGGCACAATCATTTGTTGACTAAGCAGACACCAAGTAGCATACTTTTTTATATATAGGAAGAAAACTGCGAGGAAAATGCGTTCGTCTGCCGTCCTCCTCACAGGTAACGTTCGCCACATAACTGACTAGAACCCTTGGTTTTCAACCGAGAGCTCTTGGGTTCGAGTCCCAGGAACTCTCAATTTTGTCCTCCTTCCTTCCTCGCAAAAAAGGGAAAGAAAATCAAAGACTTGGGAAGGCGTACAGAACAAGCTAGTGTACCAGTAAAGAGACGTTACCGAGTTTTAGAAAAAAGAAAGACGTGCTCCTGTAGCTGGTTCGAATCCAAACCTAGACTATGACTATATATGGTGCTATGCTACTCTGCAAGTAATGAAACTGACATATCCAACGTTCGCTTCTCCTCTTCTCTACTTACTCTGCCTAGCATCAGAAGCTCTGGCCGCAGCAACCATGTCCGCTGGCTGCTCGTCCACCTGCTCTTCAGCAGGCAACAACTAGATATGCTCCAAGTCGCCACCCGTACCATCGTCTCATCACACCCCCGCCGGCACGCGCACCGCAGCCGATTGCTCATCACAACCCGCTGCCGTTAGTGTGGTGCCACTGCTGCAAATCACGCAGAGTCAGCCGTCGCGTCTCAACCACAATCCGCAACCCTGGCCGAGTCTTCTACAAATGCCCGAATCATGGGGTAATAATATGTTTAAGTGCTGTTCTGCTGCTTTCAGTTGTTGATTTTTTTAATAGTTTGGTTGATGATCTTCCAATTTGATTCGTGCAGAAAAGGGAAGATTCGTGTGATTTGTATTACTGGGAAGTTGCTGATGTGGGGGAATGCAACTACGCTGATTATTTGGTTAGCCGAGGAATACCAATACCAGCAGGTTGGGGTGTTGGACAAGTAACTGAAGGAACGGCAGAAGAGGAAGATGCAGAGCAGAAGGTTAAAGATGCAGTTCCTCTAATCATGGCCAAGCAACAGCTGTTGAACGGCCTTGACAGCAATGAGGAGATGAAAGAGCTTGTGAAGATAATGGGCAAAATCGATGTGCTCTGTAGGATGATTGTCTCTTTATTTGCAGTGTATGTAGCAATCGTGATGTATTCAGTGGCTACGACATGAGCACTTTGCTGAAACTAGTAATGAATGAAACCTGTTTAGCATGCTGGGCATAGTGTTGTGAACATCTAATGATTTCTATTAACGGAAATCAGGGGGTATCCCCTTTTGCTCATATAAATAAATAAATAGCAGAGGCCCTGTCGGGTCAGCTTTGTTCTCATTCGAAGACGTCGAGCAAATTGCAGTCCAACATCAAACTATGTCATCAAATTCAAGTTTCACAGCCAAATATGAGTACAACTAAACAACAATGTAATCATGTTTTAGTTGTCATACAATCACCAAACACAAATCAGCATACATAACAAGTGATGTTCTCACAGCAAAATACTAAACAACATGTTCATCAGGTTTCAGTTGTCATAGCAAACACAATTTCACAAAGTAGATAAAAAACGTCTTCTGACAGGCAAATACGACAAAAGCAATGTAATCATCATCCGCAGCAGCAGCGTGAACATCTTCGCCATGTGTATCAGTCTGAATCATAATTCCCCACGGTGTCATCTTCTTCTTCGTCCTCAACGTCCTCGAACGTTGGCTTCTTCTTGATCAACTCTTGTATGTCCACAATACGACAGGCAATCTTTTCGCCGGCGTCATTGACGTGATGGTTCTCAAAGATATTAGGAACATCTGTGTTATCTTGTACATCAGGAGCAGTGTAAGCATAATCTTGTTGTGCAACTTCATTAGACGAATTCCTCTGGTCAAACCTTTGCAATACTCTCCAGTCATCGCTATGTGCAAATGTGTCTTCCAAGAAAAATATCTATGTTGCTTGATTTGCCAAAATAAAAGGCTCGTTGGTCTGGTACGCCGCCTTGACATTGATGGATTTGAAATAATCATCAGCTCTGGGTTTTGCGATCCTCGAAAACAGGTTATACCAACGACAGCACAACAGAACCACACACCGATGATCCTCGAAACTGGAGATATACTGCAACTGAACAATGTCTGTTATGTTAGCATACATTTCAGTTGTCTCTTTGTCATACGTATCCGTGCTCATGATGGCACTGTTTTGTGTCTTCCTGCCTTCGTCTCGTGCCAGGGTGTTGTAGCGTACATCTCCAACAATGCAAGATTCATAATGTCTTACCCGAGTATCAGGACCCATTGCTAGTGAGTAAAGGGCATCATCAACTGCCTGCCCATCCTCCCGCATCTTCTTAACCTATGGTTAGAAAATCGACAAGCTGATCATCTTATGTACTCAATATATTAAAAAACTGACAGTGCACTTCAAAAGCTTACATGGTTCTTGAACCATTTCGCAAATCCTGCCATAACCAGTTTGTCAATGTTTCTTGGATTTTGCGGCAGTAACTCCTCTTTGTAGATGCTGCACAACATAGTGATCGCGTCAAACATCTAAATATATAAGAATGTGCTGCAAGTTTAGTGGATTAGGATGTATAAGCTGCAGTACTGCACTTACTTGATATAAGGTAGTATCTCAGGACAGTTACTCAACACATACCAAACCATTTTGTCCAAATCTTTAGGTTTGTCCTCTTGTCGACTCTTCCCTGTAACTCGAACAGAATAATCGAAAACATTGAGCCCGGGATTGTCTTCACCCACCTCTTTGCTAAGCTGATCAGCTGTTTCAATGTATTTTGAGTAGAATGTCAACGCTTCTGTAGCAATGTAGGCCTCTGCAATGGAACCCTCGGGTCTATCTCTGTTCCTAACATAGCCCTTGAAAGTGCGTAGCCGCCTTTCAATAGGGTACATCGAGCCATACTGTACTGGACCTCTAAGTAGTGCCTCATCAGGTAGATGAACAGCCAAATGCACCATCACATCAAAGAAGGCTGGAGGATATATCTTCTCAAGGTCGCATAGGATAGTTGGTATCTTGTCTCTAAGACGCTCCAAAGCATCTATCCTGATATTCGTACTGCAGAGTTCCCTGAAGAATTGTCCCAACTCTGCAACTGCTCTGTATAAGTCAGGGCGGCCCAATCCTCTAAGGATAACAGGTAAAACCCTTTGAAGTAGGACATGGCAGTCATGAGTTTTCAACCCTTGTACCTTGTTTCCATCTGCACTGACTCTCCTTTCAGGGTTGGAAGCAAATCCATGTGGGAATCTCACACGTGACAGGACCTCGCAGAATTCTTTTCTTTTTACCTTGTCCAAGACGTACACAGCTTGTGCCATATCCGTGGTTTACCTTCATCTTGCACCTGCAAATCCTTTCTGATACCCAGGTGTGTCAAATCAATCCTAGATTTTAAGGTATCTTTCGTCTTGCCTTCAATATTAAGAAGTGTGCCGATAATGCTGTCACATATATTTTTCTCGATGTGCTGCATCAAGATTATGCCGTAGATCCAAATCTTTCCAATACTCCAAGTCCCACAATGTGGACCTGCGGGTAAACAATAATCTCTCTTCTACCCTGCCACGCTTCCTTTTCCCGCTACCATTACCAGGATGGTTTCCTGGTGTAATATGCCTGACCTTCTCTAATTCCACTTGCAACTCATCGGCGGTGAGCCTCTTTGGCATGTCACGGTTTTCATGCTTTGCATTGAACACATGTCTTCGGTATTTTCTAGGATGCGGCTTGTCCTTGGCAAGGAAACGGCGGTGTCCAATGTAACAGATCTTGCTAAGTATTGCGTATGACAGCGGATTCCTGTCACAGCGAACACATGCATTGTAACCATGTGTCGTTCGCCCTGACATAGTGACCAAAGCCGGATAATCATGGATGCACCAAATTATAACAGCATGCAGAAAGAAATCAGCTCGTGGGCTGCTATATAGGTCTCAAGTGAGAACACCCTTCCATAGCTATTGAAGTTCCTCCACAAGAGGCTCCATGAACAAATCAAAATCCTTTCCAGGACTTTTTGGACCTGGGATGAGCAAGGCCATCATGTAGTTTGATTCTTTGGTGCAGACATTTGGAGGCATGTTGTAAGGGATAACAAGCACTGGCCACATGCTATATGTGGCGCTCTGGTGGCCAAATGGGTTAAATCCATCTGAAGCTAAGCCAAGTCTAATGTTTCTCAGGTCACCAGCAAACTCTTTGTGTTTATCATTGAAGCTTTTCCACTCACTACCATGAGATGGATGGCTCATTACATTCTGATCTCTGTACTCCAGGTTCCTAGAATGCCACAGTACATCCTCTCTTGTTTCAACATCATGAAACAACCTCTGCAATCTTGGTGTAATTGGAAAATGTCTCAGAACATTATGAGGAATCCTCTTCACAGCATCGCCATCTTTCCATCTTGATGATTTGCATTTCGGGTATTCACTTAAGTTGGCATAATCCTTCCGGAACAGAACACAATTATTCTTACAAACATGGATCATATCATATCCAATTCCAACTGCACGAAGGAAATTCTTCATTTTACTGTAGGTGTGTGGCAGCTCAGACGCATCTGGGAAAGATTTGCGGAAAGCAGCCAACATCACATCGAATGATTTGTTGGTCATCCGCTCAGATGTCTTCACCTGAAGAAAGGTGACCATAGCTGAGAATACTGACAGCTTATTTCCTGGGGTGACAGCAACGTTGCATTGTTCCAACATGCGGGCCCACCGTTTTTCTTCTGCAGGTGAAAGTTCACGGAATGCACGAGCATTTCGTAGCATTGTTTCAATGTTGGTCAAACTCACTAGCTCCGCCACCACCACCTCCTCCTCCTCTTCCACCTGAGCATCAGGCAGATCAAGATGGTGATCTGCTGCTTCCACGTAGTCAATAACATTAACGTTCACAGCTTCACCATGATGAACCCACCTAGTATATGTGACCAACATCCCATACAAGTGTACATGATTTTGCACAGTTGACTGGGGTCTTGTAAATGAATTCATACAACTCCTACATGGGCAGAGCACATCTGATTTCGGACCACCGTACTCAGCTCTGATAAAGTTCATGAAGTTTTCAACCCCCTCGACATATGCAGCGGAGAATCTTCGGGCAGAAGTTATCCAAGTCCTGTCCATCTGTTAGACATACAAATTAGTTCTTCTACTAGATATTACAGGAAAAACATATATGCTTTTTTATGAAGTCCAGAAAAAAATACCTAGGTCGATGTCTAGAGCTATGGCAAGATATTTGGACGAGCAGATCTAAGTAACGAAATATATGTAAAGCTAATTCAGCAAACAGATTTGAGTGCCAAATTATGGCAAGCTGTTTCAGCAGTCAATGAGGCCGAGCACACAGCCATCGAACTATCGTAGGCCATCGCATCAACAAAGATCGAGTATAAAACGGTGTAGAGCTATTTCACCTAACGGATTGGCTACTAGACCATGGCAATCTACGTCACAATAAATATATGGCAGGATATTTTAGCAGCTAATCGGCCTTGGCATGCCATCTCAGCTAAGCAGATTGAGTGCAGAACAGGGCAAGGAAGCTTCTTAAGCAGAGCATATTGACAGTAAACTACTTTGGCAAACAGTGAGATTAACAACGTCTATCAGCTAACATTCAGCGCTACACCGACATGAACGGGGCCTCAGTCTAGAATGCGCGTACCGTGGGAGAAGCTCCCGCCGTGCGTCTCCACACGAACGTCGCCAGCGGTGGCGGCGCTGACCGCCGTGCGCCTCCACAAGAACGTAGCCAGAGGTGGCGGCGCGGCTAGAGGACGGCAGTCTACAAGAGCGTACTGTGGGAGCGAGAGGATCGCCGAACCGCAGCGCCGACGTATCG
>NC_057811.1:77355559-77387617 GCF_018294505.1 Triticum aestivum | reverse complement strand
CCGACGTATCGGCGCAGCGGGGAGGGCGGCTTTGGCGGAGCAAATGGAGTGGAGGGGGACAGGGGGGAGGGGGTTTGGGGAATATTATTGGCTAGTTGGCCGAAGGGCGGTTGAATCGGATTTGAGGGGAATTTTTGGGTGTGGGGGGAGGATTTTCGCGCGGTGGGCGGGGGGAGTTTGGCGCATGGTCGGTTTCTCCAAGTGCAGTCCCACGTGTTAGTGGAGAGGCAAGCCTCGTTCTGTTTGCGTGAGCCGTGTGCAGGACCGAACGTGTGTGGGGTGCAATGCGACCGCGACAGGAGTGTTGTGAGTGTACCGCCTTTTTTCCTTTTAAACTAGGTGCTTCGCCCCCTCAAAAAAAATTGTTGCTTCGCGCGATCCATCGATACTACTACTAGTAATCCGGTAATCCCGACTAAAACGGCGCGGCCGGGTCTTTTCCCGCGCGATATGCTGGGAGGTTGGCTTAGTTGGGTTTTTTAGGACGAGTAATGCTACACCTACGTAATCCCAGTTACGTAATTAACGTAATGTGAAACGTGTGAGCTGTTGATTGTAGATTGGGGGGAGGGAGGGGCCCACCACCATGAAAATCAGGGGGGAGAGAGAGAGGCAATTTATGTTAACCCTTTCGTAGGTTCCCGTAGATGTAGAAAGATGTGAAATGCATGAATGTGTAGTGGACGCACTATTGGAGTGCCTAAGATAATTTGTGTATGTATAGACCCTATGTGTTTATTTTACTTCGCATGTTAGATTTGTCTCGGTTCAATAAAAAGCAGAGTTGGTGATGATGGTGTGCCTGTCATCCTGCAATATAGGCCGTCCGATCTATATCAAACGGATAGGAAGGAAACTATGACAATTTACCCGCACTCCTCTCCACATTTGCAGATAAGGCTTTCCCTCGTTCATCCTTTTCTCCCACAAGATCTTGATCTTCCGTGCAACGCACGGGCATCTTGCTAGTACTCCTACAATATGTATAGTATTGTGAAAGTTCATATACACCGGCCGAGATTAATGCAAACACGGCAGATTTTCATTACATTTCGAACTTTTATAGGACAGAAAAATAAAAGAAACCCGACCCTAAACCTATTCTACGGCGGCGACCGACGTCCTCCATTTGCGATCTCTATGTACGGGGGCGGGGTTCAAGACCCGTGAAGTGAAGGTGCGGTCTCCGGCGAGGAAGAGTAGAACACGGGATACGGACCGGCCAGTTGGCACACCATGACCTGCCGCCTCCCATGCCCTACTCATCCTCGGAGGAGTCCCCGACCTCGGCGGTGCCGGACGTTGGACGGCGGCAAGTAGGACGCGTGGCTGACGGTGCTCCCGTCGTCGGCGGCCAGCATGGCCACCGCTTGTGCGGTCGCGTCCGCGTCCGGCTACGCCGCTATTGCGTCGCGAGAGGCGACTTGAGCGAGGGCGGCGACCTTGAGCTTCATCCCCGAAGACAAGCTCTCCCGCAGAGCATTCGCATTTGCAGTCATGGCAGATGTGGTGCCAGGTAGGAGGACGATGCGCTACGGTGTGGAGGTTAGCTGGGCGTTGCCGCTTTAAGTAGCGCATTCCGGTGAGACCAAGCGGCCGGGTGCGTCATTAAGTCGCCGGAGTTGGTTCCTCGGGCACCGAGCCTCTTAATGATGACATACGAACGGACGGCATGAATGCGGGCAGCTGGCGCCGGCTGGGAATGCACCGCGCGATGGCGCGAGGGACGAGGGTTTTGGTGTGCCAGGGTAGTCAGCTGCGGTCGTGGCAACGTTGGAGATGCCCTTTGCTCACATGTGATCCCCGCATGTCATTGAAGAAGCAAGACGACCTGGCATGGTCTCAGGTCTAGAGGATGCAGTTGGCCGCGCTACACCACTCCGCGGACGCGTCGCGGCGCCCCGTGCATCCTCGATGAGCCGGGTGTTGGGGTGTGTTTGGATTGTGGCCAAAGTGCACCTTACCAAAATTTTGGTCATGACCCAAAGATTGGTCTTTGTTTGGATGGTTGCCATTTTTTTGGCATGCCAATGAACTCTAGCCAACTCTAGTTCATTTTTCTTGCCAATGTCGGCCAAATCATGGGCAACCAATACCTCAACCAAAATTTTGGTCATGACCCAAAGATTGGTCTTTGTTTGGATGGTTGCCATTTCTTTGGCATGCCAATGAACTCTAGCCAACTCTAGTTCATTTTTCTTGCCAATGTCGGCCAAATCATGGGCAACCAATACCTCAACCAAAATTTTGGCTACCCAATGCATTGATGGGGCAACCTTGGGCACAAACCAAACATACCGTTGGTCGTGCCACATCACTAATGCCACCCTCGGCACACTGAAACCGACCGTGTCTAGCGACGATATGAGCGTGTCGCTCACCGCGGTCGCCGTGTCCAGAGGCGGTGCTGGAGCTGCGCCCCGTTGTTGGCCCCAACGACCCACATGAACGGTTGTCGGTGGCGAGGAGGTCATGGGCCAGCTCCTCCATTGGACTAGTCTGCGCTACATCGTCCCGACGGGTGTGCCCCACATGTCGGTTTCCCTGTTTTCCCGGCCATATTCGAGCGTCAGTGCTACGCGTTGCGCATTAGGCCTTTCACTATGTAGGCCAAGCGAGACAACTTATTGTTTATTTGAGCCGTTCAAGTATAATCATGTGGCGTTTGCTTATTTCTCATTCCTCTCCAACCCGCTTCTCCATCGATCATGTCGCCCTCCAGTCGAGTCCATCCTCCCGCATGCCTCATTTGAACATTCCGCCGAGTATCATTCGCATGTACCCACCCTAGTCCTCTTTCAATAGATCTCCGGACCCCGAGATGAAATCGAGAGGGAACGAGTGGGGGCGCGTGATACCTAAGGCGGATTCAAAATTTTGAACCGGTGATCATAGCATCCGCAAATCATATATAAAGGGTATTCAATGTTCATTCATTTTGAACGTACAATATACTCACCCTAACCATTCTAGTTTACATATAAGTTTTATGTGTAGTCAAAGTATCTCTACTTTGATCAAAAAGGTATCAACATTCAACAACGCCCAATCAATATTGTTAGATTCGTACGTACTCCTAGATTTGTACTCGAGATGGTTTCCAATTTGACTATTGACAAGATTAATAGTACATGAGATGTATAATGTGAAAATTATATCATTGGAAACTCCTTTCACATATGAATTTGACCGTATGCTTTGTGTAATTTGCATGTCATATATTATTACTCTAACATTTGGTCAAAGTTAGCCTCGAAAAACGCATTAGACCCTGGATGCTTTGTGTAAGTTGCATGTCTTATATTATTACTCTAACATTTGTGTAAGTTGCATGTCATATATTATTACTCTAACATTTGGTCAAAGTAGTATAGTGGAAGTGGATCCTCTGACGTAGGTATCCCTGCCTTACCCTCCCTTTTGGTCACTTACTGGCGGACCCCATGCTTGCTAGGCCCCGCATGTCAGTTACTCAATGGGTTCGGCCACGTCAGGGGATCCTCATCCGTAGTATACTCCCTCTGTTTTTATTTACTCCGCATAAAACGGAGGGAGTGGTGGTATAATAAATGACACGGGCGGGGGAGGGGGAGGGACGTCGGTTTGCTCTCAACTGCGGTCCCACAAGCGAGCAAAAACCTAAGACGAAGCGCGTTCCATTCGGTGAGTGACATGGAGGGTCCAGTGTGCCGGGCTGCAACGCAAACGCGACAATAGCGATGTACAGTCAAAACCGATTGACCGGTCGTCACCGGAACCACTATTCACACCAGAACCTTCGCTGCTCGGCCTACGCCAGCCACTGCCCTAAAACCACACCAAATCTCCAGCCCATTCCCCCACCTTTCGATCCCCTAGCCCGCATCAAGCGTCCCATAGTTCGCCGGAAAGCCATGGTGCGCCGCAAGATCACTTACTACAAGATGCTGACGCCGGAGCGCCGCGCAGAAATCGCAGCGGCGGTCGGCGCCACAGACCTCCGTTCCCAAGCTTGCTTTGCGGCGGGCCAATCCCCGAGTTCTCTGGAGCCAAGCTACGAGGAGGAGGAGGAAGCCGATCCAATGTTCATGGCGGAGGTCGCGGCGCAGAAGGCCCCCGATGGGTATGAGACGATGGACGTCGACTTCGTGCCGGCGTTCAAGTCCCGCATGGTGCAGGCGGACCAGCGGTTCAACATGGCGATACTAAAGGAGGACCAGGGGGTAGAGGCTCCACTCGACGCGAAGCGCGCGCATGCCGCTGCCATCGAGGCTCTCCTGCAGGCGGAACCGGATGTCGTGGATGTGAACCGGGCGGCGGAGGCTCAACTTGGGGCGGAGCGCGTGGATGCCGCTGGCATCGAGGCCCTCCTACAGGCGGAACCGGACGTCCTGGACTTCAACCGGGCGACAGAGGCTCGACTCGACGCAGAGCGCGCGGATGCCGCTCTCATCGGCGCCCTCCTACAGGCGGAACCGGACGTCCTGGACTTGAACCGGGCGGCGGAGGCTCGACTCGACGCGGAGCGCGCGGATGCCGCTGCCATCGAGGCCCTCCTGCAGGTGGAACCGGACGTCCTCGACTTGAACCGGGTTGTGCTCTCGTCCGTGTAGAGCGCCCGCACGCTCCGCTTGAACGAGTAGCTGGAGGCCGAGGACAACCACGGTGCGGAAACACACGTCGGCAGCGACGGCTGGTTCGCGCCGGCAGCCAAAGACGACGAGGCCGTCTCCTTCCGCGAGCAGTGATAGTTTTTCTTTATGTTGTTGTTTTTATGGATCTTTTGCTGTGTAAAAACATATATTTGTTATGCAAGTCTCCTGACTTGGGTCAGTCTACCATTTCAGGCGGTTGGATGAATATCCTACGTCTCCTAACCCTTCTTTCCTTCTTCCTCACCTCTTCTTCTTCTGCAACAGACCACCGCACGGGCCATACGGATACTCCCCAACATGCGGTTGGATAAACATACTCTATCAACGAAAATTATGTGTCAGCGATAGGATGGCTGAGTTTGGTTTGTTCACATGCGACAACACGTGTCTGTGAGGGTGCGTTCCCTTGGTTGGGTTTGCGGCGTGCAGGAGCGACTATGTGAGGGTGCGATGCAACCGCGGCGTGCAGGAGCGACCGTGTGAGGGTGCGGTGTGACCGCGACAGCCATGCGCAAGTGTACCTCCTTCTCATTTTGAAAACTTTAGGCAAGCTTGGCAAAAATGTGTGGCGAAGTTGGCAATGCAAGGCCTAGACCCAAACAGGATAAGTACGTACGTACTAGGAGTACTAGTGTTCAAAAAGAAAGGCGGGGTTTTCCTTCGCGGGATTTAATCGATACAAATCCTCATTTCACATGTCAATTAATGCGTATTTTTTCTCCAAAGACCAAAGAGCTAACAATCTCACTCCTCATCGCTTGATTAATGCAGCGCCATGCAAGCCAACCTTCTCACTTCTGCATGCATGCAGGGGATATTAATGTCCTTGGTTGCTAACCCCATCAATTTTGCCTCAATTAGTGTTAGTGGCCCTTTGCAAATTGTAATTTTGATATACTGGCCTTGTGTACAAAAAAATGGAGGTAGTAACTATATTTGACTTCCTTCCCAATTGTGGTGACGTCGACGATATCTTTTTTTTGGTGGTTTGGCAAAGTGCGTTCGACGGAGAACACCATTGAGGGAGACCACGGTAAGTCGTTCGCAAGTGCCGCCTGCAAGCCGAGACAACCGCCTTATTTGCATCCAGGAAGTCCTTTACTAGTACTACTAGGAGTACTAGTGCGGTGAGATGGTTTCTCGAAGAAGACGATGGAGAAGCGGAGTCAGCGAAGAGTGAAATGATGGTTGCTTCGTCCGTGCTTTTGTGATTTGACGCCTCACTGCTTTGTGATTTGTGATAGAAGGGACAGGGGAGTAGACTCTGTGCTCTATACTGTACTACATGCGTCCAAGCATGGGAGAAAGAGGAGAGATGTTGCATTTTTCTATTCCTTCAATCAATCAATCAGGGAGCTTCGGTTCCATCTTTTTGGCTTTGGAACACTGTCCACAATGGTTCCCACAATGCCAAAAGCTATTTTCACATTTGGCTACACATTGTGGATGCCCTTAACCGTACCACTTGGTTTTGCTCCTGTGTGCTATCTATACAAATCTCAATTATATTGATCTAAAAAATTATAGAATCAAGATTAGTAAAAAGGAGGTGATTTTGCTGCGCGGATGGCGGGGGAGGTTTCTTATTTGAGCAATGCTACATCCATGTAATGGTTTACGTAAAGTTACGAACTGATGTGATGTGGGACTATTTGATTGGATTAAAGGAGAGGATTAGGCCCACCCCACCTGAAAATTAGGGGGGCATATATAGATTAGATGGAAAGTATACGTAGCAGCTACGTAGCCCTTTGTAATCTAGGATTAGGCTTCTTATTTTCAGAGGACGTTGTCCTGGCGGTTTGCTAACATGCAGTCCCACGTGTCAGTGCTTTACCAAGCCGATCCGCGTCCCACATGAGGCAGAACAACGGCAGAAGCAACACGTGGTTAAGTTGAAGAAGATGAGGGAGAAGCGGATTCAGCAACGAGTGGAATGTTGTGATGGTTGCTTTCTCCCTCCAACTTAACTGCGGGAAAGGTGCAGCTTTGTGATTTGATGCCTCATTGCTCATTACTACGCCGGCGCCATGACTGGGGTGCTTCACCCCGGCTGCTCTGCACTGTATTCTGGTATGGCACGTGGACCCGATAGCTTGATGTCACACATGTCGGCGAAAGGGACTAGAAGATTTATGAAATCGAGCGCTCCACTCTTACGACGGAGGAGTAGACGACACGACGGCCCAGTGAACTGTCACTTGTAGTACTGTATAGTACTATAGTTTTGATGTTTCGCACGATCCATCGATACGAACCCGATTAAACAGGAAAGGGCGGGATTTTTCCTGCGCGGTAGATGATACTGGCCATACATTTCAAAGGCAATTTTAATGTATGCAAACTGAATAATTATAAGTAACAATATGATATCTAGCGAAACTAAAAAACATATGATTTATTGTGTTAGAGTGTAGTAGTAGTGCTGTATTGCATAGTTGTTAGATGTAACATGCGAGAACGTGTAGAGATGTAGTTTCGGAGGGCCTACAGAGAGAAAAGCGTAATACGGTCACCGAACTTCAGAATAAGCTGATTACGGTCACTATATACATTTTGCGGTGATTATACGGTCACTTGCTCACAATTCAGCATCGGATTGCACTCTGTTGACCGGCCAAATAGTCTGTGTGGTGCCATGTTGACTAGTTAAATTGACCATGTTCCTTGTGGGTCCCACCTGTCAGTTCGCATAGGCAAAAGGTCAGATAAACACAAATTTACGCAGGCACGACAAGGCTCCAACCCGTGCGCGGGAATCACCTGGTTGTGTATGTGTCTGTCAGGGCCTGATGTGTGCGCATGCACGTGTAGGTTGAGCACTTGAGCGTGAGTGTGTGTTGGTCATGTGGTGTACTGGTGTGTGCATGCATGCGTGCGTGTGTGCGTGTGAGTGTTGCGTGTGTGCGTGTGAGTGTTGCGTGCGTGCATGGCTGCGTGTGTACGTGTGAGTGTTGCGTGCGTGCGTGGGTGCATGTGTTTGTGTGAGTGTTGCCTGGATGCAGTTCGTGTGCATGCATACGTGTGTGTATAATCACCACACTAGCTCATGTGCGTTAAAACAGACGGCTCAGCATACCAATACGAGGCCACCTTGTCCGCTGTGCCAGCGGTCATGACTTCGAACCACCGTCCAAATATTTTTTTGTCGTTTGTTTTCATTCTTACTAGCAAGATGCCCGTGCGTTGCACGTAACATCAAGATGCATTGTATGACTTGTTTATCTTGTGAGAGAAATGGATGAATGAGGGAAGGCCTTATTTGCAAATGTGGAGAGGTGTGTGGGTACTTTTTTGCAAAATTGCCATAGTTTCTTTCCTATCCGTCAGATATAAGTCGGACGGCCTATATTGCAGGATGGCAGGCACACCATCATCACCAACTCTGTTTTTTATAAGAGTGTATTTTATGTATTTTATAAGAGTGTAGATGTAGAGTAGATACAAGTCGACAGGTGGGCACGATGGTAGTGAAATAATGTGATGCAACACTAGAGGTGCCACGTGGAGCGTTTAACTGGTCAACTAGTCATGTCATGAACAAATACAGAGTTGTACGATGAGCCCGTGACTGTATAATAACCACTATACAGACGGCTCAGCATACCAATACAAGGCCACCTTGACCGTAATGAGTGGATTCTGAAGTCCAATGTACATATCGTGCTTTCGCTTCAAATACAATGATCGTCATTGCATATATCGCGAGAGAAAGATGAAACATGCGTGAATTTTATGGGGGCTTACTTTTAGAGGACCTGGAGATAGTTTTGTGTGCATACGTGAAAGGGGCGTACAGGGGAGGTATGCGATGGAGAGAGAGATGCTCTTCGTTTCTCTTTATTATGACTAACTTTGTATATAGTTTAAAAATATACAAATTCACAGTGCGGAATAAATATCATTGTGGGCACCATGCAATGCAAATTAGTGTTCGTACTCCTCCATATAACTTTGTAATGTTGTATATATGTAGAAACTCTAAAATAATTTTTTGGCCACACTTTATTCAAAAGGAATGTTGTATGCGAAATAAACGTGAAGAGAGGGCTTTTTAGATCAATGGGGTACGTGATGTAACATGTGTGAATGTGTAGTTGATGCATTTGGCGGGGCCTAGAGAGGTATGTGTGTGTATTACGTATTCGAGAGAGGCATGGATAGAGGGATCGACCGGGGGGGGGCGTGGGAGAGATAGCACGAGAAATGAGAGTGGTCTAGAGGGAGAGACGAATATGACGCCACGACAAGAGATTCCATTCCCTTGAGTGTGTATATGCAAGGGGGGAGGGAATAGAGGCACCAGGAGAAATTTTCTATGTGTGTGGTGTTTGTGTTGGTATGTGTGGGTGTGAGAAGATAATGAGACGTGGGGGCAGAGGGTGTGTCACCGCATGAGGTCCGGTGGGTCGAGGTGAGGCCCTTCATTCGGTTTCGTCCTGCGCCACATTGGTCGGCCCGTGACGCATTTAGGAAGACCCATGGATGACTAGTTGTACAAGACAAAGATACCGGAATTGTGAAGGACTCTGTGTCCAGTGACAAAGCCGGCTAGGATTTGTAACCCTAGGTTCTCGGACTAAGGTAACCCCTTTATCTCTGATATTACTATTCATCCAACCTAACTTTAAGGGGCATCCTACAGAATGCTCTGCTAGAATCGTACTCGTCGATTAGGAAGAGAGGTGTGAGACAATGCATGAGAGACAGGCGTAAAGATAATGTGCGTACATGAGACACGTAGGCAGGTCCATGTATATAGAAAGGGTCGATGAGGATTGTGCGTGTGTATGTTTGCGAGAGGAAGAGTGCTTGTGATAAAGGTTAGTGAAAACAGTTGTAAATGGTTATGAGAGGGAGGGTTATATCTAGAGCATGTGTGCGAGAAAGACACCTCGGGAGAGAGTGTGTGAGCATGTGTGAGAGACCACCGATGGAGAGTAAAACTACACGTAAAAGACTGCTCTACACATTGATTAAAGATATAAATTGTATCCAAATATTAGGATGGGATCATGATATTTGCAATTCGCGTAAGGAGCGGTCATTGATCCATCAGACATCTAGATTCTATCGAATTTGAGCATGTCTATGTTATTATTCGACACAATTGATCCACATAGTTAGTATTTTGAACTCCAGACAATGCATCGCGTTATCAATCGAATATAAACGTGAGTATAGTTCATGTTGTGTGTGTAAAGCACATTATACATACGAAAGTTACACAATGGACATTATAAATAGCTACCTATGAACTAGCATACATTTGAATTCAACTTAAGGTGGTTTAAAAAATCAAATTCAACATGAAGTCCATTCAATTATTTGAATTTGAAATCATGGCATTTGTAAACCATACCTAAATTATGGGGGCACCAATCTTTGCTCTGATTTTGTACATAATAGCATATGTAGTCGTGTACAAAATAGATTCAAATTTAGCTCCTCCATTCCAAAATAATCGTAGTTATAGGATTTTCAAGTGTCAAAATTTCAAAAAGAAGCGGATAATTTAATGAGGTTTTCAAACATACAAGGTCAAATATAACGTTGTCTATTTAGGTCAATCCTCATAGTTCAAGAGTACTCTAAACATGAATGCTTGTGTTTCAAAATTTCGAACGAAGCGCCAAAAGAGCCTCTACTCGCCCGAAACCGCGTGAGACCAATGTTTGGTAGTACAAGGAAATTACTTTTCTAATAATTCCGACCCGTGAAACCTACCGGCCCGACGTCCAAAGGTCTAAACCGGGGTAGGTTTGTAGCTTCATCTAGACGCCATGCAACCGCATCCGAAAAACATTCATACACAATGGCCGCCTAAGCACACATGCGCGCGGCCGAAATCGCTCTCGCCGACTATTTGGGACACCTGGGATTACCATCCTACCCCCGACCCGCAGTAGGTCCAAAATTTAAGAGGGGGGCAAAGTTTGTACTTTCCCCAAATTTCAAAAAAGCGTGTCCCATCTTCTGTTCAAAATAGCCAAAAACAAGCGCGTCCCAGACCAAAACATGGTTCCCCCCACCTGTCTGATTCCCCATTCGTACTCAGTGGGCGCCAAAACTACCTCTCCACCAGGCGCGAAACCCCGGCGTCCTCCGTCCGCCACCCCATCCCACCCATCAACCGCCGCCCTCCTCCATCACGCAGGAGCCGATACCCCGACATCGTCGTCCACCGCAACCTCAACCACAACGCCCTCCACGGCTAGTAGTTGAAGCCGAGGCCGAGCCGTCCCTACCCGAGCCAGTTCAACCATGTCGTCCTGCGCCTCACCGCTGCCGCTCCAACTTCGCCACCCTCCACCGCACCGGAGCTGTTCCTGCTACGCCGTCCTTCGCCGCCTCGGATCTGCTTCCCCTCCGCCGACATACGGCCACGGCAACACAGTCAACAATTTGGCCATGGGTTCGTCCAAGCCTGCACCCTCCAGAACATCGGTTTCCCCGGTAAAAAGAAGAAGATCGGCGTGACATGTGGAGGTGACCACACCGGCAATCGAAAAAGGTACTCCTCTTCCGTTATTCGTGCAAATCTTACGTCTTTGCTTGCACGGTATTCATCCCACAGAAGACACTAGTTGACCGCTTCTTCTTGATACTAGATGTTCCTAGTAACTCGCGATGCACAAGGTTTCTCCTCATATACTATTTCACCTTAGCTACAGGTCCGTCGCCCCCCTGAATTTCACTTTCTGGCCAGTTGATTCCCAATTAACGGAAGCATTCCCCAGCGTAACAGGTGCTAGTACGCCTATTACGCCGGGGAAGCAGCGCCTTGGTGTTTATCTGGAGGTCGGCCGGGATTAAAGGGATGACCTGGGGGTGCTGCCAAGCACGGCGGTGGTGCGAGGTCGATGGGAGGGCGGGGCGGCGGAGGCAGGGGTCTGGGCCGGTGGTCGCTGGCGGTTTGAGAAAGATCGTCAACAATGACTGGCGGGAGGTAGATGAAGGCCATCTGCCCGTTCCTTATAGATCGGACGATTCATTAAAAAAATCGACTGACCTATTTATTTTCAGTCGACTGTTATCTTAGATAAGACCACATGTGGTGGTGTGCTGGAGGAGTACCTGCATTTCCTGTGCTCATATATTACAAAATCATACGGAGTAGAATCTAATTTTGTTTGCCATGCAATGTTGTAGAGCTATCATATGTCTCCTGTCATTTATTTTTCAGCCACCTGCTATCTGCTACTTTTATAGTGCACTAGTTCTGCACACACTTCACCCTTACTCTCACTATTGTGTTTTATGCAAGGGTATTTCAGACTCTGCTGCCATGAGAGAAGCCAAAAAGAAAAGAGAGAAGTCGCTCCAGCTTCGTATGCGGGTAGGCAAGACACGTTACAGCGCTATAAAGGGTGCAGTGTCAGCAGATGGAGACGGTGAACGTAGCTCTGGAGTTGATGACCTCGCTCGCAATGAACCACCATCCCAGGTGCTTGCTTTAACTTCGGGGTGTCATATGTGGTTGCATGTTCCATATGGTGTCTAGCTTGTATTCGAAAGGCCGAAGTCGGTAAGATAAGGAAAGATATTTTTTTACATGAACCACCATCCCGTGAGCATCAGAAGACAAATAGCTAGTCTGGGCACTGGCCGAGCCAGTGACAAGCCCAGCAAAGATAGGCATCACCTGGAAGCCAACTAAAAAGCTGCAATGGTGGCGAAGCAGCCCGCCTCCCACTAGGCTCTCAGGTCCTAGATGATCATGCTCACCACTCCAGCCGGATGTCTAGCTTGTATTGCTTCCAATTTGGTTAAATTGCATCTGCTTAGCTTACACATTATACCTTTGAATATGACATACCTTTCTGTTTTTGGTACATACTAGTACATCTGTGTATTAACCATGTTCTTACATCAAACTAATGTTCTTGTGTATCCCTCATCAATCACTTATGACGAGGCAGGCAGGCAGGCAGGCAAGGGGACTACTCCTCATTTAAAGAATGCAGCGTCAGCCTCCCGACATGATTCTCAAGAAACAGAAATGCTAGATGAAGATAGTGAACGTAGCTCTGTAGTTGATTACAGCATTTCCCCTACACTAGCATCGCAGGTGCTTGCTCTAACTTGGCAGCGTGATATGTGGTTGCATGTTGCATATGGTGTCTAGATTGTAATTCTTCCAATCTGGTTAAACTGCATGTGCTAGTCTGCTTAGCTTATACATTATACCTGTTAATGTGACATGCCTTCCTGTATTTAGTACATAGTACATCTGTCTATTAAGCATGTCTTTACATAAAACTATTGTTTTTTTTGTATCCCGCATCAATCAACATGACGAGACACCTTTAGTATATGCAGTGCGATATTAGTTGCATCTTTCATATGATTTATAGCATGCGCTGCTTCTAATTTGTTGAAATTCCATTTATGATGGGACGCTTTTAACTTGGCAGAGTCATATTGGTTGCATCTTTCATGTGTTGTCTAGCTTGCATTGCTTCTTATTTGCTGGAATGGTATCTGCTTAGTTTACACAAACAGTTGTGAACATGCCACGCCGTCCTGTTTTTCGTACATATTCCATCCTGGTATCATGTGTTTGCCTTACATCAAAGTAGTGATTGTCAGTATCATGCATGAATGAGTTCCGAAGAGATAATTTTATTGCTTTTTCTTGTCGGTTTTACTTGACAATTCAAAATCAATAAAGCGGAAGGAAGTTAGCAAGGCAGCAGATAAAGGTGCTCCTCCCGAACGGAGGGCCTCTACAGTTTCTACTCCTCCACACCCCCAAGATGATTTCCAAGACAACACATGCATAGACACTCAACAAAGCTGTGTTTATGATGAGCACGTCTCCCCTAGTGCAGCATCACCGGTGCTCCCTCTAACTTGGCACTGTTATATGTGGTTGCATGTTATGTGTGATGTCTAGCTTGTATTGCTTCTAATTTTTTTTGAATTCCATCTACTTACTTTACACATTATACATGAATAAGACACATGTTCCTATTTCTAGAACATACAATATCTGTCTATCACACCATGTTCTTACATCAAATTACTACTGTTGTGTAACCTGCAACAATCACTTATCATAAGACACATTTGACTTCGGAGTGTGATATAGGTTACATCTCACATTCTTTTCTAGCTTGTACTACTAATTTGTTGAAATGGCACTTATGACGAGACAGTTTTAACTTGGTAGAGTGATATTCGTTGCATCTTTCATATGGTGTCTAGCTTTCATTGCTTCTAATTTGTTGAAATGCCTTCTCCTTAGTTTACACATCATAAGCTGTGAATATGCAATGCTGTGATATGCAATGGCACTAATGACGAGAGACCTCTAACATGGTAGTGTGATGTTGTTTGCATCTTGCATATGATTTATTTCTTGTACTGCTTCACATTTGTTTAAACGCCATTTATGATGAGACACTGTTAACTGGGCAGAGCGATATTTGTAGCATCTTTCATATGGTGTCTACCTTCCATTGCACTGCTTCTAATTTGGTGAAATGTCTTCTTCTTAGTTTACACATCATAGCTCTGGTTATCTCTTCCGTCCTGTTTTTCATACATATTACATCCTCCTATCATGTGGTT
This sequence comes from Triticum aestivum, assembly GCF_018294505.1. NCBI lineage: Eukaryota > Viridiplantae > Streptophyta > Magnoliopsida > Poales > Poaceae > Triticum > Triticum aestivum. The sequence continues at coordinate 77,373,407 of NC_057811.1, read as the reverse complement.
GTCTAACATCAAAGTTCAGTTCGTCTGCATCACGCATCAATTTGTTCTGAAGAACTAAATTGTTATTCGTTTTTCTTGTCGGCTTGACTTAACATGGCACAGAGAAAGAGGAAGAAACACAGAATGGCAGGGAATGAGAAGCGGATGAATCCTGCAGATTCTGCTGGTACTGATGGTGCAATAGAAGGTCAAAGTCCAGCGGAAAATTCTACAAACACGGCATCCCATGCTACACGAGTTGCAAAAAAAGCCAAACAGAAACAAATAGCTGCCACCAAACAAGCAGAGACAACCCTAGTTCTTGCAACACCTACCACAGTACTACCAGCTGCACGACTTACTCGTGCGTCAACTGAGCTAGCAGCACGTTCCCAAGCTCCCTTGCCACCTGACACTACTTACCAAGCACTCTTGACACAAGACGAGTTGGCAATATCAGATGAACCTTGTGAGCTTCAACAGCAAGAAGGTAGTTGATGGAGTCAAGTTACAGTTACATGCTTCTTTATATGTAATCTCAAAGTTTGATATACACTAACACTTCCTATGTTCATTGTTGGAGTAGCACCTAGGCGCAAGAGGAAACAAACATCAGGGATAATGCTCGATAGGTTAACTAAATCTAGAGGAGGAAGAATGGAGATCCATTTTGAGGCAGGTTTAAAAAGGCCATGTGATGCTACAGAATCAGCCAAGTTAGTATCAGAGGCAGCGGTTGCCGTTAGGTGTCATGTACGTATCCTCCCAACATGGATTCAGTACAGGAATGACAAAGACGAAACCCAGTTCAACACCTTCCTCGACCATTTATCTATAAGTATGGTTATGTATGGAAACTAGTAATATCGTCTTGCTCTGTCCCATACTTTCTAGATTGCTGATAATGAGACTCCCATAATTTTCAACAGATGAGGTTCAAGTTGGATAGCCAAGATGATGCAACCAGACAAGCTTGCACCCATGTTTTCAAGTCTACTCTGCGACAGCACCGGTATAACTTGAGGAAAACTCACTTTGAAGGCAAGGCTAACACTGAACTTTCCCAAACATCTCCAGTGGAAAATATATCGGATGAAGACTGGCGGGGCCTTGTTAAACACTGGTCTGATCCGAAGTATCAGGTACATTATATATATGTGATCAGATCACATGTTGAATTCCTATTTATGCATGTGCCACACAAATCTATCTTCTTGTAGGTGAACTGTTCAAAGAACAAGGCCAACCGTATGAAAGTGAAATTCCAACAGACGACAGGATCTCGTAGCTATATTGCACACTGCGAGGCTCTTGTAATTAGCTGGTGTTTCACTCTTTTCGCTGTACCATATTATCAGATCTATATTGACTTGTTCAAAATGCAGAGGAAAGCCCGCAAGGACCAAAAAGTACCTGAACCAAATGCTGTGGAAATCTTCAAGGACTGTCACACCAGCAAGAAGAAGGGCATGACTACACCAGTCAAAGCCGCTGTTGTAAGTCCTTAATCCTCATGCCTTTTAACTACTACTTACTCTGACTTGTGCCTTGAACTGCATGGTTTGCAGCCAATATCTATTACTCTTTTCAATTTTATACACAATTGTCTTAGCATATCATTGCACCTTACAAGGTTTAAAAGAGAGGAGTGATGTTCCTTTGATCTTGACCCGTAATCTAGTTCCGTGCTGGACTTTCCCACACAACGTTACAATTGCCTGTTTGTCTGTTCTCAGTTGTTTTGTGATATGAATGATGTCATACTATGCTCACCGTATTATAAACTTCGTCTCTTTATCCTTACCCCTCAATACAATGTGAAGAAATAGACAATACATTAGCGATGGTACATGGTCATATGTTTGGAACCTGGTTTTATTATGTACTTTGCAATAAAATACACAACTAATATTTTACATGGGTTCACCAGAATAAGTTCTGTATATAGACCAAAGCTATTTTGTTTGGTTTTGCTGCCTCCTTAATATCTTCTGTTCTGGTACTACTAATGTAAAACCTCAACTTTTCAGCGAGCTATGTAAAAAATGGTGGAACCGCCACCTTCTGAAGGTGGCGAGGCAACTATAACCGCAATGTCAGCTCTTGCTGTAGTGGGTCAGTACCTGTCCACTAACAGTGCCAAAAGCACGTTCCTGCGTAATACTGGGTTGGTTGTTAAGGCAATATCGTCCAAACTGCCTCATGATCAAGATATGCAAGCTCAAAGCAATGTTGTATCTGCGCTCCAGACACAAGTCCATTCCCTAACAGAGACCCTTTGTGAAACAAGGAGAAACATTGCTCAATGTCGTCAAGATATGCATGGTTTTGAAACCACACTATCAAATATTTGCTATGTTGTTCAGGAGCCTAGGGGAAATGAAGGCGAGAGTTATGGTGCTCCATCGGACAATACAACATGAAAACGTAACAGTCAGGTCAAATGAACCGAGCTTCTGAACTTCTAGTGGTGCATTTATTTGCTAGACTTTTAAGTTTTATGCCAACCTTCCTTTTGTTATATAGTTGTAATTTGTTTTGGTGCGATACACAATTTATTCTTAACGTGCAGCCACCGGCTGAAGAAAACAGCAAGCCATTTTTGTATAGTGTAGGGTGTTCCCTATATTTGCACTGGTGGCGATCTTTGATGCCGAGTGGATGTAATCTGTGCAATCGCCTTAATAGCCTAGCGTTAGTTTTGGCCTTATTTATTTCCTAGTCTTCTTTTTCCCTGGTTTGCTAGTGGCCGCAACTACCATGGGCCATATATGGGCCGTAGGATCCATGGTCTCCTAGGGGCCGTCGATAAATGGGCCTGTAATCGGTGGGCCTCGGGCCGTCGGATAAATGGGTCTACATGGGCCATAATCGGGCGTAATTGGTATCGGCCCTGCACAGTAACAGACCGTTAACAGGCCGTAGGACAGCAAAGGCTTAATTCTTTCACAGGCATAATGGGTCGTTAATGGTCCAGAATATAGGATGGGCTGGAAACGGCGCAACGAGTTAACAGGCCAGAAACGGGCCGACTCTTGCCATGGGCCAAATTTGGCCCATTAGGGGAACAGGCCAGTAACGGGCTGACTCTTGCGATGGGACGAATTTGGACCATTAGGGGAACAGGCCAGTAATGGGCCGGAAGTAATCGAGGGCCGAAAAGGAGCCCAAGAACGTATGGGCCGTCAACAGGCCGAAAGCTAACACGGGCTAGAAACGGCCCATGTAAATCACGGGCCGTTAACGGGTATAAAGAAAATTACTGTTCATTATGGGCTAGAGTCACCGTGGGCCTCTAAAGGGCCGAAAGATACGAAGGCCTCATATGGGCCGAAAGACGTCGTGGGCCATACATGGGCCGAAAGTGAAATGGGCTGGTGTTATATTCGACGGCCCACATGACGTTGTTGGGCCGATTTCCTTTAGGGCCTAACGGCCGTGAGTTAATGGGCTGTAAAATGGGCTATTTGCGAAGAGACCGTAAACAGGCTTTTCATGGGCCAGCCCGTTAACTTTTGACCAAGTCAAACAGGCCGGCTTTGTAAGCTAAATGGGCAAGTGGTGGGCCGTGGCACGTGTCGACATATCATAGGCGCCTATCTGACCCACTGACGAGCTGACACGTGTTTCGACCAACCAATAAGAATTTTGCACGTGGAAATTTCCCATTGGTCGGGGCTGTTAACGGGTTATCGGATCCAAAACCCGACCCGATAGCTTAACGGCGTTCCGTTACGGTGGATGCCACGTGTCGGTCACCCTTGACGAAAGCACTTCTGTGACGCGCGATTTATTGTCATGGAAGTGGACACTTCCGTGATGATAATTTTGGTAATGTCATGGAACACTTCTACGACAGCACAGGTATGACTATCTTGATTCTGTCATAAAATCGTCATGGATGTACATGCATGACAAAAAACGCGACCTACTGTGACAAACACATATCATCACGGAAGTGTATTTTTTTGTAGTGTACATCTACCCTTTGTTCTTGTTTTCTTCATCTTTGCCTGTAGCATTTTCTTCGGAGCACCTCGGCCTGGCACATGCATGGGATCCAGAACCTTTTCGAAACCTTCACCATCAAGGTTAGCTAATTGTGGCATCAATTGGCCAAACCTAATGTTGTTACCCTGAGCATTAGTTGATCCCTTGATATTAGCTTGTTCACTTATTGATCCCTTGCAAACATCTTGTCCTTCCAAAACCCTTTTTAGATGCTGAAACGCCTCATCAGAGTGGCATGCCTTGAAACATGTTGCGTGACTAAAATTCCTTAGCTTACGATACCTTTGTAGGGCTGCAGAGTGTTCATACATCTCGCTCTTTCTGGTCGGTGCGAATGCACATTTGACACTCATTGTCCACCTAGTGGGAACACCACCTGGGCAGTGTTTCTTCTTATAAATTCCCAATATGTAAAATATGTGGGAACTTGTGTGCCTGTGCATTCCAATTTGCGGCAAGAACAACTGATACTGCAAAGCAGACCTTCCTTCGACTCCGTGCGCACTTCGATCTTTTTATCCATTCTTTCCATCTTAGACACAACGTATGTGGTAACTTCTGCTGCATCAAGTACCTCTCTGATCTCACATTTTTGACAGCATATATGCTCCATAATACCAACTTAAACACAGCAGGAGTGAAAAATTTTGCGGCGTGTTTCTCAAGAATTGAAGCATTTTCCTCTGTGAATGGAACGGACTGCAAGGCCTCGATGTCTTGGAGAGCCTCGTTCAAGCGTCACGACGCAAGGCAACGCTCATAGGGCTCTAGCATTTGAAACAATGTCATCTTAGCCTCAAGATGCGTATGTAGCACTGAGTTTAAATTCTCACTCCGTTGATTGCTGCTCAATCCTAGGAAACAACGCCCTCAAGATATGGAGAACACCACAGTTTTCTCATCTTATACATCTAATGTAGCCAGGAGTCCTCACTTGTTACTTTATTCCGTTGTAAGAACTGTAACCATTTTCTCTCATGCTCTTCAATGGAAGATGTACCATATATGAAAGATCTGAATTCTTCCTTTACCGCGTCATCATGCATATGACGTACAATGTTCTGCTGAATGTGCCGTATACAGAGCCTATGGTTTGAGTGAGGCCACACCACCCTGATTGCTCTCTGCATTGCAAGGTCCCCATTCGTGATCACAGATATAGGATGCTTCTGTCCCATAGCATCAGAAAAGGTCTGTAACATCCACTCGTATACATGGCTTGTTTCATGTGAAATGATACCACATGCAAAAATAACGGTGCTGCAGTGGTGATTCAACCCGACAAACGGCACAAATGGCAGATTGTACTTATTGGTTCTATATGTGCTATCAAAAACAATAACGTCTCCGAAAGCCTCCTAGTCAAGTCGGGATTGACTATCACACCAGAACAGTCCCTTCAGATGGCCAGCTTCATCAACCAAGTACCTGAAGAAAAAATCTTAATCTCGCTCTTGCCTCGCCACCATTTGATTGATCACCGTTTGAGCATCCCCGGAAGCAATTGTTTCCTGCTTGTTAGCATGGCGGAAATTTTAAATGTCCCTCATAATGCATTCAACCTCATCATATCCACCGTATTGCATGCACATAATATCCATAATATGGTGTTTTCTGATCCCAGATTTTTCCATGTCTGCAATGTTTGCTTTCTGCTCATCGCTAATTCTTCTGTGTGAACGCAAAAGACACGACAGATCCCGTGGAGCTAGAGGATGGTTGTGTTCATCGATGAAATCCTTCACAAACTACTGACATGTTTCCTCCTGTCTTGCAATCACCAATTTAGCTTTACACCCTACACAAGTTATACTCCGTGGCCTCCACTTTCTATCTTCCATCTTCCTCTTTATGTGCTTCTCTTCACGAACCCCTTCACGACTACACACAAATTTCCTTAAAATTATATGGCAGTTGGATCCATCCCACTTGACATAGCTTTTCCGGACACTAAAACCTTTCTCAAGACCATATTTGTTAGTGAATCTATAACCTTCATCCTCACTATTAAACATCTTGTTGGCAATATGATAGTACTCCATCATTGACTCATGACTTACATCCGCCATGTCTTCCTGCATCACAATTCAGACGAATAAAAATCTGAAAGGACAAACAAAAGTGCATGCAAATCCCAGTACAAAATCTTGCGTGCAATTTTAAACTTTGCTCCTTGTACATGTTATGGCAAGCGATCATAAACGTCCATAAACTGGGTCCCCCATAAACTAGTGAAGTGACCATGGATGATGAAAAATTCTAAATTTAATTGCATGCACTAGGGAAACCTAAATGGATGATGACTAAACAAATCTAAGTAGGAAGTGTAGGCTACGAAACAAAGTAAGTTTATGGCGATATCTCCCCCAGGCATTGATATCTCCTACGTCATCAAGAAAAACAAGCCTACTTTCAGAACAAGCATTGATATCTCCCGGCGGCCTAACCGAGGGGCCAGCCACAGAGTATAGATCCATCTACGAGGAAGTTGGAGTTCCTGCCAAGAGTCACTTCCAACGGGCCAATCAAACAGGGAGGAGTTGAGATTCGGGCGATTCATACCTTAGGATGCAAGCCCGAAAGCGATGGGATCGGCGGGAGCGAGTTCCTATAGCGCCGCCGCCGTTGCCGCCGACACTGTCGCCGCAGATGTCACGCCTTAATCTTCTTCCTGCCGCCGGACGCGTCATTTATAGTGAAGGGGACAAGGTGGAGGACGAGGGCGACGCCGACGACGGTGTTGGTTCCTCTCGCCGGGCTCATCGGACAGAAGGAAGAGGACAAGAACGAGGACTTGACGAGAACAAGGACTGGATCTAGACGTCGTGGACGTGATCGGTTGAAAACGGATTATTTTACCCGGGACCATTATGCCCTTCTTTGATTAAACTAATTAGGTTAATTCATTTTTAATCCCCCACCATATTGGACGGCTAATAAAAATTGGAGGGGTAAGTACTTGAAAGTACTCCCAGTACTGCCCCAATCACCGTAAAGGAGCTCCTGGGATATACCACTAGCATTACATTATTACTAAACAGTATAACTCGGCTACCTACGACCCCCCACAGCGTTTTGACACTCCCAGCGGTTGAATCACTGTATATATGCACAAGATTTGCTTGGCCGTCCGAGTTGTAACGCTGACTGCTAAAAGGCACCGTTTTCTGGGCTGCTGCTCCAGAGAACGAGTTGCACTAATTTGTCCTATCTGGTAGTTTGGTAGAAGGCCCACGAGGTATCTCTAACGAAGAACGTCTCCAAACCTATCCTCGAGCAGTTTCTCAAAAAAAAACCTATCCTCGAGCTACTCGGCTCCTCCTCGTCGCTGCGCCGCCGCCGTCTTCTGCCCCGGCAGAGAGCTTCTACCTCTTGTTTGCCTCGGCGTCGATGCCATGTACTCGCCCTCTACTCTTCCTCGGCAGGCCCCCACGGTGGGTCTCTTCTTTCCCATGTCGTGCCCAGCAGAGTTCTTCCATGGGGGATGTAGGCCAGAGCACGCGCGAGGCGCGACCAGCGACCAACGAGCGGCAACGTAATAATCGAGATGGACATATGGTGGCATAATGGCTAGGCTACGAAGCCGTGTGAACGCAACTACTCATTCGTCCTCAGGACGCAAACAGTTGGAAGGCCAGGTGAGCTCCTCCTTTTGGTGATTTTATTTCTCCACTCCAACTCTGTGCTTATGGTCGAGTTGTTTGGTGCAGGTTTCCCCCAGATTGGAAGTGTTTTATTTTATTTTTGTACTCTTTGAATTATAGGAAGTTCTGACCTGGAATTTCCAGTTCACGGCTTCCTTCTCATGAGGCACATTTTCTTTCAATAAGTCAAATTTCAGCAATGATGCCCTGAGGTATTTAACCAAAGAATTGATGTAGCAATGTCATTCATGTTGCGGAAGGAGACAAGTATCCTTCTTATGAGCTGTACCTTCATTTTTCTCTTCTGATAGATGTCCGTGAAGATAGATTGTACCTGAATCTCTGAGTCCACTGGCCAAGCAAGGTAGTTTGAGCAACACGAATCTTTGTAGGCGTTGTTCCATGTTACCCAAGCGATTTGTTAGCATGCAAATCAGATACTTAGCTTATGTTATATCCTAATCATAGCTACTTAGCAGCATGTCTTTTACATGCATATCAACTGAAGAAGATGCGCACAAGGAAGTTCAGGTAACTAGCATACAAGAGCATCCTGAAAACTAATTTGTGGTGGCACTTGTTACAGAGGTGTTAGACAATAATTTTTGTCGGATCATTCTTTCTAGACTTGTTCATGGCAATATACAATTATTACCTTTTAAGTTCTTTCTAAAGTAAAAATTGTATTGGAGCTTGGAATGGTTAGGGAATGGTTAGAAGATAGCTAATTCCATTTTATTCGCCAAAAAATGCTAATTCCATTGAGATATTCCGCCGAAGAGCTCTTGAAGAGTTCAATTATGTGCAAGAGCAAACAAGACAACCATTGTGATGATTGTAATCTAAGAAAAACATGAACAGAGAATTTATGTGATTAGTCCAATCAATTCTAATTAATGCCTAAGAATTATGCCCTACCATCTATACGGAAACATTGTAATTTGAATCATTTACATTTCATCAAATGTTTCTTTAATTTCTATATTTTTCTTAAAGATGAACGGGCGCGGCAACGCGCGCCTTCATGGTCTAGTGGAAGAAGAAAACCTCATGACAGTGTAACTCCTGCATGGCGTCCACTTGAAATAGGATGGGTGAAACTTAATACTGATGGTTCATACATCAATGCTACTGGAGATGCCGGGAGGGGGATGATTCTCATAGATATATGTTTCTCTATCTATTATATTATTAACATGATAGAAAACGAACGATAGAGATTTTCCATTCAAAAAACTAGGATGTATTAATGGTGGAGATTTATAACCAATTAAGAACATGTCCAATAAAGCACACATGTATGTAGCAACCCTGTTCTGGAAAACAAATCTAAGCAGCACAAGCACGAAACTATTAAAATAATATTTAAAGAAGGGATACTCCCACTAGTAGGAAAAGGGGCTTAGGTCACAGGACAGTTTTCACATTAGCCCCGGTTCAGTCACGAACCGGGACTAATGTGAGCATTGGTCCCGGTTCGTGCGGCCAGGGACCTGCCGGGTCTCGTGGGGGCATTGATCCCGGTTCGTCCGGACCCTTTGGTCCCGGTTGGTGGGACAAACCGGGACCAATGGGCCACGCTCCTGGCCCACCACCCTTTAGTCCCGATTCCTACCACAAACCGGGACTAAAGGCCTGGTCCTAGTTGCGGCCAGTGTTTAGTCCCACCTCGCCAACCAAAGGGCGCTCACATCAGTTTATAAGGCCGTCCCTCTCTGCCTTGTTGAGCTTCTCTTAAAGTGAATATAGATGCCCTTATACAGGAAATTTGACCTAAATTCATAGTAAATTTCATAAAATTTATTATGAATTTAGGTTGAATTTTCTCTAGAAGCGCATCTATGTTCATTTTTTATATTTATAAAATAAATAAACCTTAATAAAATAAATAAAACTAAATAAATATTAATAAAATAAAATAAAATAAACTATAGTAACTACAATAAATAAACCTTAATAAATTAAGTAAAAATAGCAGCAGTAAAATAAATAAAAATAGCAGCAGTAAAATAAATAAAAATAAAATAATTAAAGTAAAATACATAAGTAATTAGAAATAAAATAAATAAGTTTTTTGTTGTAAGTGGAAACAAAACAAAACAAATAAAGCAAAAGAGGAAAAAAACACGAGCCATCAACTCCATAACCGCCATATCTAGGATAGAGAAGGGCGATCCCTTGGAGTGGGATTCACATACAGTTGCCCGTAACATCTACCATTCGAGCCTAGCAGGTGGAACTCGAATCTGTCAACAGTGTCAAAGCGGCAAATAGCAGGCGGAGGAGAAGCCACCGATGTCATGTGTAGATCCCTTCTAGGTCTTGCGGATCGTGCTATTACAGCAATTTGGTTGGTTGATCCCAAAAAAAGGAATTTGGTTGGTTTTCTTGAAGCCCTAGCTTGTTGTGCCGTCCTATTCTCTCAATGCAATTTAGCAAATGCTACTACAGTACAGTAAAGGGCACAAAGAAAAAGCACGCAGTGAAGGAAAATACCTCCATATCAAAGCTGCTACTTATCTTGTTGGTTATCAGGATGTGGATATGTAGAATTTTCTCTAGCCACGGCAACAGACATGCATTCATCGAGGGGGTTCACTACAGAACAAAATAAATGCTGACGTTAGTTGTTGAGGGTACGTTTGACATCCCTGAGAGACTAGATAACGAAAAGATGAATCGTCAAACCTGGATGAACAAAGACGCTACCAAGTGGATGAATCTGATGGCCTGTCCTCCCTTGAAGATCATGCGTCCTCCCTTGAAGGCGCCACCAAGGCCATGGACGCCTCATACACCGCCACCGACGTGTTGTAGTGATGAGGTATCGTGCAGGATCTGACACAGGATCACCTTCAGGCAAGATGAATAGGTCTTCAGGGGCACGACGGCCGGCCACAGCAGGCCCCTGCCATGGACGGCGCCGCCCGAGCCACAGCCGCTCGCCAGCTCGCCTCTGGAGCAGTCCAAGATTATCCGCGAGCTCGTCCACTAGTGCCCGTCGCCGCCACGACGTCCTGCAGGCTAGAGAACGGCGGTTCACTGTTCTTATCCACGGCCGCCGTTGGAACCGACTCTGGCCGCCTATATAAGGAGCCCCCGAGTCCGTCCAGTCCCTCAGGCGACCTCAAGCCACCCAACCTAGCACCCCATAGCGGGCAATCGACCAGGGAGGGTCTTCTTCCCCATCTCCGGCCAGTACAGCCGCCGCCGCCCTCCGGTCCATTTAGTCGCAACCAGAGCCCCCCCCGTCCTTATAGCACCACCATCCTCCTCCCCTCGACCGTGCGGAGCCGCCCAAACCCTCAGCTGCGTCGGGGAACCACCGTAGGCCAAAGCCCCAAACCTCCCAAAGCTGCCGTCCGCCGCAGAGCTCGCCGCCGGCGACTCCCTCCATCCCCGCCACCTCCTCGACCACCGGGAGGACCGCTCCGGCCTGGCGGATCCATCCCCGCCCTCAGGACCCCGCGAGGAGCCGCCGTTCGCCGGCGTTGATCGCCGGAGCCCCGCCTCTGTTCGGCCAGAGGAGGAAGGAGGCGGGGGCGACTGGTCAAACCTGACCAGTGGGCCCAAGGGACCCACTGTCAGTGACCCACGAGCCGGTCCACGCGGGTTAAGTGGAGGATCTGACACAGGATCACCTTCAGGCAAGATGAATAGGTCTTTAGGGGCACGACGGCAACGGCGGCGCCATGGCCGGGACTGGTGACGACGGCGGCGGCGAGCGAGCGGGAGGGTGGTGGCGGCTGCGTGCGAGTGGGAGGCCGGAGGATCACCACTCATTGTGCTCGACATATCACTACAAGAAACCTGTTAATCCATGATGGATTTCTAATGACATTTTTGGAAACTCTCATCGATGACCTGGTAAAACCCCACAAGCCCGGTGAAAGCCCGCTAAAGCCCGTCTAACCGTTCCCGTATAAAAACTTAACCCTAAATTCCCTCCTCGGCCCCTGCATCGTGTCCCACAGCACGTCGCCACCCCTCGTCCCTCCCACAGCTCGTAAACCTTAATAAAATAAAATAAAATAAACTATAGTAACTACAATAAATAAACCTTAATAAATTAAGCAAAAATAGCAGCAGTAAAATAAATAAAAATAGCAGCAGTAAAATAAATAAAAATAAAATAATTAAAGTAAAATACATAAGTAATTAGAAATAAAATAAATAAGTTTTTTGTTGTAAGTAGAAACAAAACAAAACAAATAAAGCAAAAGAGAAAAAAAACAGAGGAAAAAATTATGCCACCTACTGGGCCACCACGGCCTGAATATGACTAGAAACCCATCCATGGGCCAGGATTCAGGCCCGCAGAAGGCCCAGTAGGCCCGCAGAAGGCCCAGTAGGCCCACAGGCAAATAGTGACAGAATAGGCCCGTAAGCTTGCATTTGAGAGGAGCTCGAAGTGGTCAGCGCAGCTACGCTTATAAACCACTGTCGAAGCCTCTCGGCTAGCGAGGTGGGACTAAACATCCCACCGCACCGCGCCAGTTCCAGCACAAGGCCTTTGGTCCCGGTTGGTGCCACCAACCGGGACTAAAGGGGGCATTGGTCCCGGTTCGTGGCACCAACCGGGACCAAAGGCCTTTAGTCCCGGTTGGTGCCACCAACCGGGACCAATGAGTTCCCTATATATACCCCATCGCCATAGCAGAGCACTCCAGAGTGCTCTGTTTTTTCTGGCCAGCGAGGGGAGGGCATTCGGGTGCTCTAGCTCACCTCCTATGCACATGAGGTGTTCGATGAAATGTCTGAGCCACACTAGTTAATCTTTGTCCTCTCGAAACTCGACCTCCGAGCTCCATTTTCCCCGAGATTTGTCTTGGTTTAGCGGTCCGTCACGTCCCGTCCCCGTCTTCACCGCCGTCGATCGCCCGCGCCGATCTCGTCGCCAGCACCACCGTGGTGAGCCTCTTGTTCTTATCTTCTTTCTGAAAGGAAAAAATTCTTACTTTAGATAGTTACTTGTCTAATTTTGTTACTTTTATTATTCCTTCTTATTACATAGTGCGATGGCTTTGGTATCCGCCCCCGTCTGCCCTCGTCCTGTCTATGATTCGGATGTGGTATATATTATCTTTTTATAAATATTTGGTTCATTTATTGTTTATGACAAATATACCGACCAACATGACATAGATTTTATTTATCTAGGAGGTGGTTGAACCGGAAATTCTAACCGACCCTATTGTCGAGAGGTTAAATTTAGTTGAAGAAGAAAACAATTACTTGAAGGAAAAAATAAAAAAAAATTGAGGAGGAGAAGATGATATTGGAGTTGCATGTTGCGGATGTCGTCGATGATCACAAGATCAAGATGGATGCAATGCGCTTGAAGATTAGAAAGATTAGAAAATATGCCATTCATACCAAGGCTTGGTATCATTATGCCGTTGGATCAATTGTTACCTTGGTTGCGATTATGATCGCATTTGTTTTCGCATTGAAATGTTTTACATAGTTTCAATGTATGGTTTAATTAATTAGATGCTCTGGAGAGCTATATATATGTTGTTAGATGAGAACTATGTATGTACTTTGGTTCTAATGTGATGATGAACTTCTATTAATTTGGTCACTTAATTATCTATTCATGATGTTCTGTAATGGTTTTTGACACACTTAATTATATATAATGCACGCAGATGAACCGGCAATGGATGTACGGTGACAGACACACCTCCGAGTACATTAAGGGCGTGCATGATTTCTCGAAGTGGCTGAGGCAAACAAGCAGAATGGTTTTATGTGTTGTCCATGCCCTACATGTGGGAATACGAAGTCTTACTCTGACCGGAAAATCCTTCACACCCACCTGCTTTACAAGGGTTTCATGCCACACTATAATGTTTGGACGAGGCATAGAGAAATAGGGGTTATGATGGAAGACGGCGAAGAAGAAGAGGACGATGACAACTATGTGCCCCCTGAATACGGTGATGCTGCAACGGGGGAAGCTGCTGAAGATCAAGAGGAACCAGACGATGTGCCCAATGATGCTGCAAGGGGGGAAGCTGCTGAAGATCAAGAGGAACCAGTGCCCGATGATGATGATCTCCGCTGGGTCATATTCGATGCAAGGACGCAATGTGAAAGTCAAAAGGAGAAGCTGAAGTTCGATCGCATGTTAGAGGATCACAAAAAAGGGTTGCACCCCAATTGCGAAGATGGCAACACAAAGCTCGGTACCGTACTGGAATTGCTGCAGTGGAAGGCAGAGAATGCTGTGCCTGACAAAGGATTTGAGAAGCTATTGAAAATATTGAAGAAGAAGCTTCCAAAGGATAACGAATTTCCCGATAGTACATACGCAGCAAAGAAGGTCGTATGCCCTCTAGGATTGGTGGTGCAGAAGATACATGCATGCCCTAATGACTGCACCCTCTACCGCGGTGCGTACAAGGATCTGAACGCATGCCCGGTATGCGGTGCATTGCGGTATAAGATCAGACGAGATGACCCTGGTGATGTTGACGGTGAGCCCCCCAGGAAGAGGGTTCCTGCGAAGGTGATGTGGTATGCTCCTATAATACCACGGTTGAAACGTCTGTTCAGAAACGAAGAGCATGCCAAGTTAATGTGATGGCACAGTGAGGACTGTAAGAAAGACGGGAAGTTGAGAGCACCCGCTGACGGGTCACAGTGGAGAAAAATCGAGAGAAAGTACTGGGCTGAGTTTGCAGCTGACCCAAGGAACGTATGGTTTGGTTTAAGCGCGGATGGCATTAATCCTTTCGGGGAGCAGAGCAGCAATCACAGCACCTGGCCCGTGACTCTATGTATGTATAACCTTCCTCCTTGGATGTGCATGAAGCGGAAGTTCATTATGATGTCAGTTCTCATCCAAGGCCCTAAGCAACCCGGCAACGACATTGATGTGTACCTAAGGCCATTAGTTGAAGAACTTTTACAGCTGTGGAATGGAAACGGTGTACGTACGTGGGATGAGCACAAACAGGAGGAATTTAACCTGCACGCATTGCTGTTTGTAACCATCAACGATTGGCCCGCTCTCAGTAACCTTTCAGGACAGACAAACAAGGGATACCACGCATGCACGCACTGTTTAGATGACACTGAAAGTATATACCTGGAAAAAAGCAGGAAGAATGTGTACCTAGGCCATCGTCGATTTCTTCCGACCAACCATCAATGTCGAAAGAAAGGCAAGCATTTCAAAGGCGAGGCAGATCACCGGAAGAAGCCCGCCATGCGTACCGGTGATCACGTACTTGCTATGGTCAATGATTTACACGTAATCTTTGGAAAGGGTCCCGGCGGACTAGCTGTTCCGAATGACGCTGAGGGACACGCACCCATGTGGAAGAAGAAATCTATATTTTGGGACCTACCCTACTGGAAAGACCTAGAGGTCCGCTCTTCAATCGACGTGATGCACGTGATGAAGAACCTTTGCGTGAACCTGCTAGGCTTCTTGGGCGTGTATGGGAAGACAAAAGATACACTTGAGGCACGGGAGGACCTGCACCGTTTGCACGAAAAAGACGGCATGCCTCCGAAGCAGTATGAAAGTCCTTCCAGCTATGCTCTTACGAAAGAAGAGAAAGAAATCTTCTTTGAATGCCTGCTCAGTATGAAGGTCCCGACTGGCTTCTCGTCGAATATAAAGGGAATAATAAATATGCCAAAGAAAAAGTTCCAGAACCTAAAGTCTCATGACTGCCACGTGATTATGACGCAACTGCTTCCGGTTGCATTGAGGGGGCTTCTACCGGAAAACGTCCGATTAGCCATTGTGAAGCTATGTGCATTCCTCAATGCAATCTCTCAGAAGGTGATCGATCCAGAAATCATACCAAGGCTAAGGAGTGATGTGGCCCAATGTCTTGTCAGTTTCGAGCTGGTGTTCCCACCATCCTTCTTCAATATCATGACGCACGTCCTAGTTCATCTAGTCGACGAGATTGTCATTCTGGGGCCCGCATTTCTACACAATATGTTCCCCTTTGAGAGGTTCATGGGAGTCCTAAAGAAATATGTCTGTGACCGCGCTAGGCCAGAAGGAAGCATCTCCATGGGCCATCAAACAGAGGATGTCATTGGGTTTTGTGTTGACTTCATTCCTGGCCTTAAGAAGATAGGTCTCCCTAAATCGCGGTATGAGGGGAGACTGACTGGAAAAGGCACGCTTGGAGGGGGGACTCAATAATATGCAGGGACGGATATTCTTGGTCTCAAGCACACTACACAGTTCTACAGAACTCTACCTTGGTGACCCCGTATGTCGATGAACACAAGAACAGTCTGTGCTCCAAACACCCGGAGCAGTGTGATCACTGGATTACATGTGAACACATCAGGACTTTCAGCAGTTGGTTGGAAACACGTCTCAAAGGTGACACCACTGTTTGTGATGAGTTGTACTCGTTGTCCAGGGGACCATCTTCGACTGTATTGACTTACAAAGGATACGAGATAAATGGGAATACATTTTCCACGATCGCCCAAGATCAAAAGAGCACCAACCAAAACAGCGGTGTCCGCTTTGATGCAGCAACCGAGAGGGTAAAGGACACATATTATGGTTACATAATGGACATATGGGAACTTGACTACGGACATGATTTTAAGGTCCCTTTGTTTAAGTGCAAATGGGTCAATCTGTCAGGAGGCGGGGTACAGGTAGACCCACAGTACGGAATGACAACAGTGGATCTGAACAATCTTGGGTACACTGACTAACCGTTCGTCCTAGCCAATGATGTGGCACAGGTTATCTATGTGAAGGACATGTCTACCAGACCGAGGAAAAGAAAAGATAAGGAAGCGAATACATCATACGATGAGCCAAAGCGCCACATAGTTCTTTCAGGAAAAAGGGACATTGTGAGAGTGGAGGGCAAGACAGACATGTCTGAAAATTATGAAAAGTTTCATGAAATTCCTCCCTTCAAAGTCAAGGCTGACCCAAGCATCCTGATAAACGATGAAGATTATCCATGGTTACGGCGCAATAATCAAATGACACAAGCGAAGAAAAAGTGAAGACTTTCTCCCGCAACTATTATGATGATACCATGCCAACTTTGTAATAGACGAGTATGATACCATTGTCCGTTTTGTACAAGAAGTGCATCTAGTTTTTGTCGTAACCCTCTCAACTTTCTTGCACATGCTATGTGGATGAAATGATGATACCATGCCAACTTTCAACCTTCTCAGAGTTCATTTGAAATGCTTTTCAATTTTAGGGTCTTATAGCTCAAAATAATTAGTAAATGCATGAAAAATAACAGGCCAAAAATTAAAAATTATGCCACCTACTGGGCCACCACGGCCTGAATACGATTAGAAACCCATCCATGGGCCAGGATTCAGGCCCGCAGAAGGCCCAGTAGGCCCACAGGCATGTACAAAGAGGTTACGCCCGTAAGCCTGCTTTAGAGAGGAGCTCAACAGCTCAGGCGCACCGCACCTTATAAACAGGTGCGGCTCTCTCTCAGCTAGCGAGGTGGGACTAAACTCACCACCACGCCGCTGTGCAAGGCCATTGGTCCCGGTTGGTGGCACGAACCGGGACCAATTCCACCCTTTGGTCCCTGTTGGTGCCACGAACCGGTACTAATGAGGCTGTGGCCCCACGAGCACCTTTAGTACCGGTTCGTGGCACGAACTGGTACTAGAGTTTCTTACTAAGCAGTTTTTTAGTCCCACCTCGCTAGCTGAGACGCACTACGAGCGGTTTATAAGCCCTGAGTGCAGAGACGATGAAGAAGAGGCGCAATGCTCACGTTGCTTAGCTTCAAGCCTTGAGGAATAAGGTAGACTACATGGAGCTATGTGCAGTGCAGTCTACACTATTTCGAAAGGCTTGAAGAAAATCAACGTGCATTGCGCCTCTTTTTTATTTTTAATAACTTATTACAACTCCGGACTTCTTGTGTTCCGACAAAATAAAATAAACTTTAATAAAATTTATGAAACTAAAATTAACAAAGTATTTTCTGTTCAAAACATTATAAGAAACCTCTATTATTGTTGAAACTAAAATCATATAAAATTGATGCAACTAAAATTATCGAAGTATTTTCTGTTCAAAATCATTAAAAGCAAAAAGAATTTTCATAAAGAACTTTTTTTGATAGAAACTTTAATAGCAAAAAGAATTATCATAAAGTAAAATAAATAAGTAATTAGAAACAAAACAAAATAAAATAAATAAGTTTTTTGTTGTAAGTAGAAACAAA
>NC_057811.1:77353456-77354215 GCF_018294505.1 Triticum aestivum | reverse complement strand
CCCCGCCGTCGCCATCGTCCTAGCCGCCCCGGCTCTGTTTTTTTATTAGTTTAATTGTTTTTTGATCATATATATATATATATAATGTATATGTGTATGTATGTGGCCATATGTTTTTGTTCATATGTGGCTATATGTTTTTTATTTTTATTAGTTTAATTTTTTTGTTCATATGTGATGTATATGTGTATGTGGCTATAATGTATATGTGAACAAAAAAAAATTTGTATGTATGTAGATATTCAAAATGTATGAATATATACGTCAGAAATGTTTTTTTGTTCATATATAGAAAGTTTTTATATATGACAATGGATATATATTCGATATATATGAGAAATGATGATCCATGGAAAAGTTTTATATATGCAAAAGTTACAATTTTAGAAAAGTTTTATATATCTATCTAGGAAGGGAAGAAGAAGAAAAAGAAGGATAGGAAAGAAGAAAATAAGAAGAGGAAAGAAAGAAGAAGAGGAGAGGAAGAAGAGGAGAAATAAATAAGAAGAGGAAAAAAGAAGAAAAAGAAGAGGAGAAGAAGAAAGGAATGGAGGTTCTATTTTTTCTTCTTCTCCTCTATTCCTTTCTTCTTCTCCTCTTTTTCTTCTTCTTTTTTTTCTTCAATCTCTCCTCTATTCCTTTCTTCTTCTCCTCTTTTTATTTCTTCTTCGTTTTCTTATGTTTTATCGGGTCTGTCGTCGTCGATATATACCCCTCCCGATAACTTCAACACGAGGGGGGATAACCTCAACACGAGGG
>NC_057811.1:77352141-77353068 GCF_018294505.1 Triticum aestivum | reverse complement strand
CCGCCCCCGCCGTCACCATCGTCCTAGCCGCCCCCGCTGTGAGAGCCGCCGCCCCGGCTCTGTTTTTTTATTAGTTAATTGTTTTTTGATCATATATATATAATGTATATGTGTATGTATGTGGCTATATGTTTTTTTATTAGTTTAATTTTTTTGTTCATATGTGATGTATATGTGTATGTGGCTATAATGTATATGTGAACAAAAAAAATTTGTATGTATGTAGATGTTCAAAATGTATGAATATATATGTCAAAAATGTTTTTTTGTTCATAGAAAGTTTTTTGTTCATATATAGAAAGTTTTTATATATGACAATGGATATATATTCGATATATATGAGAAATGATGATCCACATGGAAAAGTTTTATATATGCAGAAGTTACAATTTTAGAAAAGTTTTATATATCTAGCTAGGAAGGGAAGAAGAAGAAAAAGAAGGATAGAAAAGAAGAAAATAAGAAGAGGAAAGAAAGAAGAAGAGGAGAGGAAGAAGAGGAGAAATAAATAAGAAGAGGAAAAAAGAAGAAAAAGAAGAGGAGAAGAAGAAAGGAATAGAGGAGAAGAAGAAAAAATAGAAACCTCTATTCCTTTCTTCTTCTCCTCTTTTTTTTCTTCTTTTTTTTCTTCAATCCTCTCCTCTATTCCTTTCTTCTTCTCCTCTTTTTATTTCTTCTTCGTTTTCTTATGTTTTATCGGGTATGTCGTCGTCGATATATACCCCTCCCGATAACTTGTACACGTGGGGGGATAACTTCAACACGAGGGGGGGTCGATATACCCCCTCCCCGATAACATTATTTTCCCGTGTATATATGTCGTCGTTGTTGATATAACCCCCTCCTGATAACTTCAACACGTGGGGGGGTCGATATACCCCCTCCCCGATAACATTATTTTCCCGTGTATGTATGTCGTCGTTGTCG
>NC_057811.1:77324153-77352018 GCF_018294505.1 Triticum aestivum | reverse complement strand
GGGGGGATAACTTCAACACGAGGGGGGGTCGATATACCCCCTCCTCGATAACATTATTTTCCCGTGTATGTATGTCGTCGTTGTCGATATAACCCCCTCCCGATAACTTCAACACGTGGGGGGGTCGATATACCCCCTCCCTGATAACATTATTTTCCCGTGTATGTATGTCGTCGTTGTCGATATACATAACTCCCTCCCAGATAACTTCGACATGACGGACGGTCGATATGTATACCTCGGCCCCTCTCGACCGTGATAACTTATACCACGGGAGCACCCCCCGCCCCTCTCGCTCGACCAAAACTCTCGAGGACACCCAAACCCTAGAAAAAAACGATGTCGGTCTCCTACCCCCTCCCGCCGCGCCCCTACCCTTGAAGCGTTGCCACCTGCTGTCATGTTTGTGTAATAATTGCCATGTTGTAATATTTACAGAAATAATGGAGCACGGACGAGATGAGCAAGCAGAAGAGGTGTTGGGGGACATAATCTTAGCCGGAGGTGATATCTTGTCGTATCTTGACGACAATGATGGTCTGGAAGAACAAGGTGAAGAAGCAGGCGACGGTGATCGAAGAGTGGAGGAGGAAAGACATGATTATGATGGCTCCGGTGACCCAATGCTGGTGCAAGAAGGAGCCCGTGGGGACGGCTCCGGTGACCGTACAGAGTCCGGCCAGGTAAATATATTAGTTAAGCCTGTGCTGACTAGCTAATTGATGCATTCATTGTTTTGGTATGTACACATATTAATTAACACTCGTCTTTCTTGTTTTTTCTAGCCCTCCAGATCGAGCACAACTTCGGTAAAGAGACGAGGCCCGAAGAGAAAGTTGCGCTCGGATGAAAGGTTTGAGATCACAGCAATCGCGCGCGATGGCCAACCGATTGAACCCCTCCGGACAAAGGATGCTTTTGCTGCTCAGTGCGGGGTTCTAGTTAGGGACAAGATCCCGATCAGCCTCCACCAATGGTATAAGCCTAAGAAGGAAGACCCTGAGGTGTCTTATGTCAATGATATGCAGAAAGATGATCTTTGGACTGAGCTGAAGGCAAATTTCACCCTATCGCCAGAGGAGGATCCGGAGAAGCCAGTTATAGAGCAATTAATCAAGTCTCATGCTCTTAAGAAGATGGCAGACCTATTCAGGAGGTGGAAGAATGAGCTGAAAACTTTGTCGACAAAGAAGAGACACCAGAATTCATCGGCCGGTATGAGAAGATCAGAGATCACTGGCCCGCATTTGTGGCCCACAAGACATCGGAAAAGAGTAAGAAGATGTCATCGACAAACAAGAAGAATGCTGCGAAGAAGAAGCTTCACCATCGCACGGGGTCAGGTGGCTACCTCAAAGCCCGGCCTAAGTGGGCCAAGTCTGAGAGGGATCTGCTTGATAAAGGGATCGAACCAGAGACAATGAACTGGCCAGACCGTTGCCGGACTTGGTTCTTCGAGGCTGGCGGAACCTTGGACCCTGTATCAGGGAGGTGTCGTTGGACGGACGAGCAACTTGCAATACCCGTCAAGAAGCTTAAGCACTATATCGATGCAGCGCAGCAAGGGACGTTCGTTCCAGACAGAGAGAACGACGAGCTCAGAATGGCCCTCGGGAATCCTGAGCACCCTGGACGGACACGAGGCACGCCAGGCTCCGTTCCGTGGAAGGCTGGTTTTCCGGACGCGGGCGGTTACAAAACCCAGGAGAGGAGGAAAAAAGTGGAGCAGATCCAAATTCAGAAGCTCCACGAAAGGGTTCAAGCGCTAGAGGAACGAGACGGCAATCGAGATGCCGAAACTACCCCCGAAGCTACACCGCCATCTCAGCGGAGAAGCAGCGTGGCTTCCACCGAGCTGCTTCAGCTGGAGCTTGTGGCTCCTGCTAGCTACCCCGTGGATGCTATCACGGAGTCTCAACATTGCCACCTTATGGCGGAATGGCAGAACTTCAAAGTCAAGGCGGCTGTTGGCTCTGTTTTACCTACTGAACCCGGCGCAACCTACCACTGCCGGCCGATTCGAGAAGGATATGCTAGGGTGAGGGTGGATGAAATAACGGAGGGATTTGAGGAGCTCCAGCTTGACCACCCTACCAGTGAAGGGGAGACTCGGCTGGGTTCTGCTCTGAAGACTCCATGCCTATGGCGGAAGGAGCTCATCAAGCTTCCGAACTGGACGGCTCCGGCGAGTAAGGGCACTCCGCCTCCTCCTCCGGCGAGTGATCAGGGCACTCAGCCTCCTTCTCCGGTGCGTGGCGGCACGCCACCTCCTTCTCCGCTAGCGCCGGCGCGCCAGAGCAGCCAGCCTCCTCCTTCTCCGCCTCGTCAGCAAGGGCGGAAGAGACCCGCCGCCGCTGCGGCTGCTCCGGCGCGTCGTAGTCCTTCTCCTCCACCTCGTAAGCAAGGAAAGAAGACAGCCGCAGCCGCTCTGTCTGCTCTGCCGGCGTCTAGCAGTACAGCTGCCAGAGGCGGGAGGCAATACAGATTCGGTCCTTCTCTGAAGACTCCAGAGAAGTTACCATACGAGAGGACCGAGGAGGAGAACGTGAAGATCGTGCGAGCCGAAGTGAAGAACTTCTTTGAAGGGGTGAAAGCAAAGAAACATCCACCTCCGGAGGAGAAGGTAGATCCGGTGAAAGCAAAGCGCACTCTGGCTGCCCTGACAAAACGACCAAAGTCTCCGCCGAGAGGCAACTATGAGCGCGTTCTTGCAAAGGCATATGCCGAAGCGGAGCGGTCGGGAAGTACTGTCAGTGATAAAAGGATAAAAGAACGACGAGCTGGGAAAAAAATTGCCCAGCTCGGCGAACAAGCGAACCAATCATGCCCCCCGCTCAAGGTGTCAAAAGACATCGTCGCTAATGATCCGAGTATGATGCCCGGTTATAGCAATCTTGGAGATTACCTGCCCGACGATGTACATTATGAAATCATGGAGGTGGACGAACACAAATACCATTACGGGAAGCCTCTCGTCAAAGATGAAAGATCTCTAAGCACGATGATGCGAAGACTACATGATTGGTACATGAAAACCTGCAGAGAGTCTGATGGGATGAATACTTTGATGCTGAGAGTTAAACCGGAGAATGACCTCGTTGGAATTGATCTGCTGAATGTTCCATTTGAGGATTTCTTCCAGTTTTACAATCAAAAGGCCCGCGATAAAACAACGATCACTTGCTACTGTCTGTAAGTAGTACTACTTCTGTCATTAAGTCTCTCTATATAGGTCAGCTCTTTCATTGCATGTATTTATACTTATCCTCACTATATTATGCAGATTGAAGATCGCCGAATTGAAGAAAAAACAAATCGGTGATATTGGGTTCATTAACACAAATCTCATAGATGCATATACGGTTGAAAAACATCCCAAAGAAGCCGAGGCCAACTTGCTACAATCGTTGGTATTAAATCCAAACAAAGATATAATACTCTTTCCTTACAACTTCAAGTGAGTGTTACTGTCTTGTGCATATTCGGTTTCCCTTATTAGTCCAGGTTATGGTAATGTAATTGATGACTTATGCATGCATGCGCAGCTTCCACTATATTCTCCTAGAGATTAAGCTTGAGCAGGGAGTAGTACCCGTCTTAGACTCGAGACGAAAAGATCCCCAGGACTATGCGAACATGAATCAAATGCTCGAGAAGTAAGTTAAATCGATCATTATCCACCATATCAGCAACTTTGTTCATTTCCTAATATCAAGTAATTGTTTTCTTTGTCTGGCAGGGTTTGGAGAAAATTCACCTCAAAAGCTCCGGGACTGCCGAAGAAGCTGCAATTTAATCACCCGAAAGTAAGTACTATAGTAGCATGTTCCGCGCATCTCCTAGTGATTCAAGCACTAGTTTCATCAATACCATTTAGCATGCTTGCTTATCAGTTTGATTGACGTCTATTTCTTGTAAAGTGGTTGTGGCAGGAACCCGGGAATAATTACTGTGGATACTACGTTTGCGAGTCCATCCGCTACACGACCTGTGAGCGGGGCTACACTGAAGAACAATATGAAGTGCGTAAGCAATAATATTCACAATTTTATTTTATTACCATCATTTGTGTTGAGTTTCATTTATTCATATATATATGTATTGACCCCCTTCTTCAAATTAGATGTTTCGGAAGCGGGATGAACTCCTAGCAGAAGATCGTATGCGAGGAATTCAAGAGGAATTGGCGGCATTCTTCCTTGACCACGTGATCGCTGAAAACGGAGAATACTATGTGGACCCTGTGTTCCTACAATTTAATTAGGAGATTGTATTGTAAGAGATAATTATTGTATATATGTAGCCGGTAGTGTCGGATAGATATACGAGAACTTGTTGTTTGACCAATATCTCAGAGAAGGAGAGGTCGTCGATATCACTTCTCTCTGTATGCATATGTTCATGACGATCTTCTGTTTCCTTCATTTGATTACTAGCTAGCGTGTCTACTCCTCTCCATACGTATATAGTACGTAGCGTCGACCAAGCACGGAGATAAGACAGGACACTTCTCTCTATTAATTAGCTAGCTAACACAATAAATATATGAAACACCTAAATTAACCCCCAAAACCCCTAAACCACCCCCTTTCAAAAAAAACAAAAACCTCAGCTCCTGCCAGCTGCTGACGCGTGGATGCCTATTGGTCCCGGTTGGTGACACCAACCGGGACAAAAGGCCCTGCCTATTGGTCCCGGTTGGTGGCACCAACCGGGACCAAAGGCCCTCCTGCCTGGGCTCCCCGCTCTGGCCACGTGGACGGCCTTTAGTCCCGGTTCGTGTAAGAACCGGGACTAAAGGTCTAGGGCATTAGTAACGACCCTTTAGTCCCGGTTCCAGAACCGGGACTAAAGGCCCTTATGAACTGGGGTAAAAGCCCCTTTTCCTACTAGTGTCCATTATTTAGATGGCGCACACATATTCTGAGGATCATCCTGAAATGCATGGATACATGTTATCCTTGGAAGTAAAGACAATTCGGTATAATTTAGTTTCCAATGATAGAGCTTTTATGATTTTCTATATGTGTTTGGCATAATTTAGATGAAAGTTCAATCACAGAAACACATGGACGACATACAAATTAATTTTCAGCAACAACACATATACAAGCTGGGATGGATGTGGACTCGATAACTGCTAGGATAATATAATATGCACGAGAGAAGCATACATGTACAGAACACCGAGAATACTCACAAGAGTAAAATATACGTTTAGAGGCCCATCGGATCAAAACCACTATCGACGAATCAAAACCGATGGTGATCAGCAAATCCAAATAGAGAAAAATTCAATGTACGTCACTAAACTTGAGCCGGGTAACAGTTCGGTACCACTACTTCAAAATACCCTAACTACGGTCCAAGTACTTTCTCAAGGGTTCACTTTGGTCCATTTGTACGATTTCGTGTACATATTTGCTGACTTGGCCGAGTCAGCAGCCGCCAGCTCGCTTTGACCGACACCTGGTCGATCCTAGGGTGAATACTAGTCGATCCATGGGAGGGGGGTTGCAAAAACGCCATGACCATTAAACCAGCCCACCTGGTCGGACCACACCAGCTCGCTGTCTCCCTCTCCTCCAGCACCCGCTCCCTGTCTCCCTCTCCTCTCGCACCCTCTCTGCTCGTCGTCGCTGCCGAGGTCCTCCGAGCTCGTCGGCGTCGACGACGGCTCCATGAGCACGTCATCGGATGCTGAGCCGCCGCTGTCCTCGCCGTTCGGGAGGGGCCTGCGTGACATCCCTCTTGCTCCTACGTATCATCGTGATGATGCCTCGCGGCCCCCGTACGGTACGTCGCCGTCGCCAGCAGCTCCGGTGCTCGATCTGTATAATTTAGCTCCGGTAAAGAGTTCCTAGTGGGATCAATTGCGCGTACGAGCTAGGGTTTGGGCTTTTATTCTACTTTCTGACGGATTGGGTGTGGGTGGTAGGGTTTTAGCAGTTCTTGATGAACTTGGTGGAAGGCCAAAAATAGGGCTGCGTCCTGTGTTAGGATGGGGGGTTCGCAGTTGTTGTAGTGTTTGCAGAGACCTGGAGTGGTTAGGGTTCTTACTCCCCCAATTTTTCATGGGTCAAGGGGTCTAAGGTTTAAGCAATAAAGTTTGATTTTAGTGCCAGAGTTGACTTGGTGTGCAGAATTATTTTAATTTGCAATTACATTAGCTCTAATTTACCAAAAATGGTTGCTTTATGACCTGTAAGATCATACATTTGTTAATTGGAGGCCAGGAATCTCTGCTTTTCTTTCTGGGAAAGTCTGAATTCTGTACTGCCTGAACCTCTCTGTACTTGCCTTTGTCTGAAATGTCTGAACTTTTTTCACTTTGATTGTTTTGCAGGACCCTTAAGCAACCACTTCTCTGTTGAGGTCATACATGGTGGCTATTTTTTTTGTGCTGGCAAGCATAGGGATTATCACAAAGGTCACTTCATTTGGTATGATTACTGTGACGTAGATTGGACACCTAATATTGTTGCCAGTCTAGTGGAGGAAATTGGATATGAGTTTGAGGGCGGGATCAGGGCTTACTGGTGTGTTCCTGGATTGACAGTGTATAGGAATGGATTAAGAGAGATTAAGATAGGGACAACAGTATGACAGAAAACATGAAGGATTGTGCTCTGAATGGCAACCACTTCCAACAGATTTTCCTTGATCATGATGAGAACATGAGATCATTTATTTCTCCTGTTCCTGTTCACTCTGATGATGAGGATCCTCCAATTGCCAGGTTCAGTGGCATTCACTACTAGAAAAAGGGCTATAGATGGGATTGACACTAATGGCGCACCAGACAAGTGGTGCGCCATTAGTATATACTAATGGCGCACCACCTTCTGATACGCCATTAGAGTTGAAACTACTAATGGCGCACCTGGCCCAGGGTGCGCCATTAGTATAAAAAAAATTTAACTAGTGCGCATGTCCAAACATACTAATGGCGCATCCAGACACAGTGCGCCATTACTAGTTGTAACTAGTAATGGCGCACCTGCCGGAAAGTGCGCCACTAATGTTGTTTTTTCTATTATATTTTTTATTCCCTTGTTTGCAAAACTACTAATGGCGCACTTTTCCACCGTCCGCCATTACTAGTTTAAACTAGTAATGGCGCACTGTCGAACAGTGCGCCATTAGTATGTTTTTTTTTGCAAAACTACTAATGGCGCACCACCAGAAGGTGCGCCATTAGTAACCTGGATTACTAATGGCGCATTTAGAGTTGGTGCGCCATTAGTAAGTGGGCAGCAACAAGATATTTTGGACAGCCTCTCCTACCCACACTCACTTTCTCCCCACTTCATTCTCTCCACCTCCTCCTTGTCTCGGGTGCCTCCTCTTTTTCACCTCATTTCCACCATAGATTCATTCAATTTAAGTGGTTAAATTACCTTGTTTTGATAGGTAAGTAAGGGGGGAAGCTATATTTATGTTGTTCTCCCTACAACAATGTGCACATGCACATTTTATGGCCTAGCTAGATCTATGTATGTTCGTGGTGTTGCATATGTTTGTGGTGTTGCATATGTGTTTGTGTTTGGAGGTGTACCGGTATTTGAAATGCGATAGTTGCCAATATTTTGCCGGAATGTTGATTCATTTCCGTTTCGGCGAGAATTTTGGCATTAAGCATTCTTTTTGGTCCTATTTTTAGGGAAAGTCATGCCAAATTTTTTCTTGGTTCTAAAATATCGTTTTGCTCTACCCCGCAGGCGACCATGGTCCGCATGATGACCGAAGGCATCGTGAATAGGTTTTTGAGGTCCGCGAAGGCCGAGATGCTTCAAAAGAACGAGACGGAGATAAGATGTGTGTGTCGAAGATGCAAGCTGAAGAGCCTTATTGCGGACCCGGAATCCGGGCAGGTGCGGGACCACCTGCTCTTGCGTGGTTTCATGGATGGCTATCGGTGGCAAGGTGATGAAGATGACTACGAAGTCGTCCATGGGGGCCAGGCAAGAAATGAGGAAGGGCAGCAAGACAACCACCGCGGCTCGGGCGGGCGAGAAGACGAAGAATCCCCAGGAGATGATCACGACGGTGATGCTGTACATAGTCATCATGTAGAAGATGCAGGACATGATGATGAGGAAGATGCCGGAGCAGACGACAGGCATGATCATGAAGATGATGATGCCGGTGGAGCAGACGACGCTGGACCATCGATGGGCTGGGTGCAGGACCCTCATATTCAAGAGCTGCTTCTCAAGCAGACGGATAACGCAAGAGCTGCCGCCCGAGAGAAAGCCAAGATGGATCAACTTGAGTTAGACGCGGTTACTCCATTGTATGAAGGATGCAGGCCCGAGGATACCCGCCTGAAAGTAACGCTCATGGCTCTGGAGATGAAGGTAAAACACAAAATGACCGACGCATGCTTCGACGAGAACATGTCATTCTGGCACGAACGTCTTCCCAAGGGGAACAAGTGCCCGACCAGTTTGGAGGAGGCGAAGAAAATCGTGTGTCCTCTGGATTTACCGCACGTGAAATACCATGTGTGCATGAAGAATTGCATCATTTATCGGGACGAGCACGCGGAGTCTACCATATGTCCGGTGTGCAGCGTCACTCGATACAAGAAGAGGAAGAAAGCTCCTCGAAAAGTGGTGTGGTACTTTCCGATCACTCCTCGTCTGCAGCGGTATTTCGCGGACCCTAAGGTAGCAAAGCTCCTGCGTTGGCACGCGGATAGGGAGGAGATGAAGCGAGAAGATGACGCAAATGATCCGGAGATAGATAAAAAAGACAAGATGCTGAGTCACCCTAAGGATGCGAGCCAGTGGCAAGCGTTGAACTTCGAAGACCTAGACTTTGGGAACGATCCAAGGAACATCGTGCTGGGCGCGAGCACCGATGGAGTCAATCCGTTTGGCAGCCAGAGAAGCACACATAGCACCTGGCCTGTGTTTGTGTGGATGTACAACCTTCCCCCCTGGTTGTGCATGAAGAGGAAGTACATTCACATGAGTATGCTAATCGAAGGACCGAAACAACCAGGGAACGACATCAATCTATATCTGGGGCTGCTGAAAAAGGAGCTAGACACGCTGTGGAAAACGCCAGCCAATACGTGGGACGCCGCAGAGAAAGAATATTTCCCTATGAGAGCCGCGCTACTCACGATGGTGCACGACTATCTCGGTTACGGATATCTCGCAGGGCAGGTGGTCCACGGATTTTCTGGATGCGTCAGGTGCATGGATGACACAACGTATCGCCAGCTAGATAGAGATCCCGGGTCTTCGAAAACCGTGTTCGTGGGACATCGAAGGTGGCTTCGCGACGATGACCCGTGGAGAAAACGCAAGGATCTATTCGATGGTGAAACCGAACCCCGAGGACGCCCGCGTACGAGGAGCGGCGAGGAAATAGACGAGCTGTTGAAAAATTGGAAAGACTGCCCACTGCCGGGAAAGAAGCAAAAGGCGCCAGAGCCGGGAAAGAAGCGAAAGGCGCCAGAGCCGCTGCTGAAGGTATGGAAAACGAGGTCTGTTTTCTGGGACTTGCCGTACTGGAAGATCCACCGTGTGCCTCACAGCCTTGATGTCGTGCATATCACGAAGAACGTGTGCGAGAGTCTGCTTGGTACCCTGCTCAACATGCCAGAGAGCACCAAAGATGGGCCGAAAGCAAGGGCAGACTTGAAATCAATGGGCATCAGGCAGGAGCTTCACGCTATATATGATGATGATGATGATGATGATGATGATGAGGCGAAGCAGGACACGGAAAGTCGTCGCAAAGGCAAAAAGGCCAAGAAGACCGGAAACGACTACCCTCCCGCGTGCTTCACTCTAAGTCAGGAGGAGATCGAGCAGTTTTTCACCTGCCTCGTAGGAGTAAAACTTCCTTACGGTTACGCAGGGAAGATAAGCAGATACCTAGACCTAGCGAAGCTGAAGTTCAGCGGGATGAAGTCTCACGACTGTCACGTGCTGATGACGCAGATACTTCCAGTTGCAATCCGTGGGATCATGGACGCGCACGTCCGTGAAACGCTATTTGGCCTATGCAACTTTTTCGACGTCATCTCTCGGAAGTCTGTTGGCGTGAGGCAACTCAGAAGACTACAGGAAGAGATCGTGGTGATACTATGCGAGCTTGAGATGTACTTCCCGCCCGCATTCTTCGACGTTATGGTGCATCTGCTGGTCCATATCGTGGACGATATCATCCAACTCGGGCCGACGTTCCTGCACAGCATGATGCCGTTCGAAAGGATGAATGGTGTCATCAAAGGATACGTTCGCAACATGTCACGTCCAGAGGGAAGCATAGCCAGGGGCTTTCTGACCGAAGAGTGCATCTCCTACTGCACGAATTATCTAGGCATCGAGAACCCCGTTGGTCTGCCCGTCAACAGGCACCTCGGCAGGCTCGCTGGATGGTGTCACCGTGAGGGTCGCCGCGAAATGCATGTCGACTTCGAGGGTCGACTCGCCGACTTTGAAAGAGCAAACCTAGTCGCGCTACAACACATAGACGTGGTCGATCCTTGGGTGGTAGAGCACAAAACCTTTATTAAGAAGACGTACAATGACCGAGGCCAACAGAGGACGGACGGAGATATACTCAAAGAGCACAACTCATGTTTCACGCGTTGGTTCAAGCAGAAGCTTCTGTCGTACCCTTTACATGAGGATTCTTCCGCGGAAGAACAACTCATATTCGCCTTGTCACAGGGCGCCGAGCACAACCTGATGACCTATGAGGCATACGATATCAACGGCTACACATTCTACACCGAGGCCAAGGACATGAAGAGCGATGGTTATCAGAACTCCGGGGTAACGATGGAATCCTACACCGGTAACGACAAGGATAGATACTATGGAAGGATCGAGGAGATCTGGGAGCTGAGCTACGATGGAGAGAAGGTCCCGATGTTCCGTGTCAGATGGGCCAAGAGCGTCCTAAAAGAAGACCGGTATTTCACCACCATGGTTATACCCGAAGCCAAATCCAAGACCGCAGGCGCAAACGTCACCGCGAAAAATGAGCCATGGGTACTGGCTTCCCAAGTGGACCAATGCTTCTTCATTACCGACCCGTCAAAGCCCAGTCGTGTTGTCGTGAGGAGAGGCAAAAGGAAGATCATCGGAATGGATGGAGTAGCCAATGAGCAAGACTTCGACAAGTACGGCGACCCGAGAATCGAACATGACGACGATGATGAAGTAGCAGCATACACCACAAGAAGAAGCAGGACCACCCTACCTAAAGGATGTCCGTTCCACAGAAGAACTCCATTTGCGAAAAAGAAGGGCAAGAAGATTGTGAACAGATAGCTAGCTAAGATCGATTGTATTTAAATCGTAGCCTTCATTTCTCGATTGTATTTCATGGGCACTTTTTGAACTATCATGAATATTTTTAAATTTCATGGACACTCGATCTCGATCCCCCTCCATCTCGATCGCTATCCCACCTCGCCAGATCCGGTCCCCCTCGCCGCCGAGTACCCCCCGGTCCACCGGCCCCCCGCACCCCGCGCACCCTCCCCCGCTCCACCGGCATTACTGTTTGATGATATTTTTAAAAAAATTATTACTGTCTTATAAAAAAATATTACTGTTATGATTTAAACAAGTTTGAACATATTTAAACACAAATAAATATCAAACAGCATTTTAAATGCATAAAAAAAATTGTGGAGCCTGGGAATCGAACCCAGGACCTCCTGGTGTGAGAACTGGCTGCTGACCAGTCGAGCTAGTAGAGGGAACTTGGTGTGGATCAGGTCAGGTGGAAGATAACCTGTTGGCTCGAGGAGAAATAAAAAAAATACTAATGGCGCACCAGGGTGAGGTGCGCCATTAGTATGGATGTACTTATGGCGCACCGAGGGGTGGTGCGCCATTAGTATTGTGCCCTCGCCCTCGATCCCCTTCCCCTCTCCTATCCCCGGCCCAAACCTATCCCCTCTCTCTCCCTCACCCTCGCCCTCGATCCCCTTCCCCTCTCCTCTCCCGACGCCGCTGCCCCGCCGCCCCGTCGTCCTCGTCTCCGCCCTGACGCCCCGACGCCGTGACGCCGCCCTCTCCTCTCCCGACGCCGCCGCCCCGTCGTCCTCGTCTCCTCGGCGCCGCTCTCCTCGTCTCCTCGGAGCACCACCACCACCCGGACCTCGTCGCCTCCCGGACCTCGTCGCACCACCACCACCCGGACCTCGTCGCCCCACCTCGTCGCCCCGTCCACACCACCGCCCCCGTGAGCTCCACCACCACCCGGACTTGTCTATTGCTTCATGTTCATTATGACAATTGCTAATTCTTGTTTGATTTAGTAGCGTCTCATTTCTTGTGCTCATGGGAAAACTAAGAAAGCTCAGGAACATAATTGTGTTTCTTGTCTTGTTTGTTTCGGTTGCCTTTTAAAGAGAATGGGGTTAGCAAGAGAAATCAGCTTGTACACTATGAGTAGCTTATGCATGAGTCCTGATGGAATCACTATAAACACCAGGTCATTATAATTGTTTTCGAGGAGTAGTTTTGATGGTCAAGATCAGCATAAAGGAATACTCCTTGAGAAAATGCATTCCACTCAAAGACAGCCCATTTTGTACACTTTTTCGTTTGATAGATCTAAGGAGGCAGAAAAGTTCTCTTTTAGTCATCTTTATTGCAGTCAATGTCTCCACCACTCTGATATCCTCAGTATCATGGTTGTGCTCTGAATCTCCAAGCAAATCATATTGGTTGTGATGATTGACTGAAACATAAGAAGTTTTCAGGTGGTTGCATTGTTTCTTGCTACCAACACCCGTAGTTTCTTTCTTTGTTTAGTTGGAAGTTTGTTATACTGATAGAGTGTGCATAGGGAGTAAACGAATTCCTGAAAAACAAATTTTGTATGAGTTTTTTAGATCTGGATTCATTTATGTTCATGTGCGTGTGTCTGGCTGTGTATCCCAACTTGTGTTGATGCTCTGAAGTAGGTTTTCACTAAGAGAATTCAAAACTAAGACATGTTCTTAAACTGAAGCAGTATTTGTATCACAGAAAAAGTTCTGAAGCTGTTGAACCTTACCTTATGTATCACAAAAAAAGGCAAGGAACATCATGAACAACTCTCCATGACTTAATTTTCCTATATGCATTGGCCTGTACAGCAGGTTCACTTTTCCTATATGCATTGGCCAGTACAGCAGGTTCACTTTTCAAAACAAATTAGAGCAGACCTCATACACCCAAGAAAACCTGAAAAAAATGAAGTTCAACCCCTCACTTTTCCTATATGCATTGGCCTGTACAGTTGGATTTGTTTTTGATTTTAGTGTTTTCAGTCTATTTTTCTATTTCTGCTTTAACATAACGGAATAACTAATGGTGGCTGCCTAATGATGACAGACTAAGTTTCTGATTTATTTTGTTATAGAAGTGTAGATTCATTGGTAGCAATTGTTTTCAGTGTCTCATGTTGCTTGTAGTGTTTTGTCCAAAATGTTGAATGATACTGCTTGGAGATGCATATATTGTTTCACCTCTTCACATGCCAATGTATTTTCCATGTTGTGATGGAGGCCTTTTTTGCCTTGTCCACCCGAGAGGCCCTTGAGTTTGCCGGAATGTCGATTAACTTCCGTTCCGGCAAAGTCGGGTACTCCATATGTCCTATTTTCAGCAAAGGTCATGCTGAAATTTTCCGTGAATTTTAGCATGACTTTGCTAAAAATAGGACATATGGGGTACTTGTGACTAATGCATGGGCCGGGGTATCTTAGTAGTTAATTAAGTAGGATCAAGTGCCCCGGCGTACTTGTGACTAATGCATGGCTTTTAGGGTGCCTCGGTGTCGATAAAAACCGAAATGATGAAAGCTTAGGCTTTTAGGGTGCCTCGGCGTCGAAAAACCCTCAATGATAAAAGCTTAGCTTTTAGGATGCCTCGGTGTCGACAAACCCTAAATGATGAGACCATGATCTTGTTCCTTGACAATAACCAACTTTTTGACCAAACTTTGTTCATATTTAGAGAGAAACATGGCCAACAACGATGAGGCCGGGGGTTCGAGCGTCAAGCCATTCTGGATGCTATCCCAGGAGATGGAGGAACAACCTCACTTGTATGAGGACGCCGCCTTCCCCACCGATCCTGAGACCACTGATGGTACCGCCGAGGATGACCCCACTGATGCCACCACTGATGGTGCCGCCGAGGATGCCACCACTGATGGTGCCGCCGAGGATGCCACCACTGATGATGGGGGCGCACGCACAGATGGCAGCCAACCGAAGAGGCAACGGAAGGACCGGCGCCCGACCGTGCTCTGCACCCTCAAGGAGGAAGTTACTGAAGTGGACTCCGACGGGAATCCAACGGCGCCCAAACGAATAGTCAAGGGGTACTCGCTTCAGCTCGGGTGCATTCTCCGGAGCACCGTCTCGATCAACACCGAGAACCTGAGGCATCCTGACCGAGGGAATTTGCGCAACCTCCTCTTCACGAAGCTGCACGAACGATACAAGTTCCCCACTGAATTTGAAAACACAAGCCTCAAAGGGAATAAAGTGAACAATGCTGCCTTCACGAAGATGAGCAAGGCCCTGTCTACTTGGAAAAGCAATGTGAAGAGAATGGTCGAGAAAGGTGAGAGCTATGAGAAGATCAAGGAGAAAAATCCTTCGATCACCGAAGATGACTACAATGACTTCAAGATCAATTGCTCGAGCACCGCAAACTCCGAATCAAGTAAGTGGGGGAAAGAAATGCGAGAGCTGAACTTAGGGGAACACACACTCGGTCCCGGCGGTTACAGAGTGGCGGAGCCTATATGGGACAAGGAGGAGGCGGACCGTGCCGAGCAAGGCCTACCGCCCCTCTTCGATAAATACGGTGACAAGCAGACCAGGAACTTTGTCAGGGCCCGGTACAAGAAGGACCCGAAAACAAAGGAGCTTACCACGGATCCGAAGACTAGGGCGCTTGAGCTTGTTCTGGTAAGGAGTACACCCCCTCGTAATTAGCTCCATATGGTTGCATTCTAATTAATGAAGCCAAATTTCTAAATGGTTCACATTCCTTCCGCAGGCGACTGAAAGCAGTAGCGCGGGGTCGACTAAGAGCAACCCTTGGGACACCACTCTAAATAGGGCGTTGAATGTAATGAAGAACAAGGATAAGCTCAGTAAGCCGACGTCAGCTGGTCGTGTGGCCGGCAAAGGCTTGTCGACAAAATGGTCGTCATACTATGACACTGCTGGGCGAAAGGAGAAAAAGACCAGCTCGGAAAGCCAGGCGCACGAGGTTCAAGAACTCAGGGCACAGGTGGCGCGGATTCCGGAGATTGTCCAAGAGCAAGTGCAACAACAACTCGGAGCGACGATCACCGCCATTGTGCCTACCTTGATCCAGGGGATTAGTGCGTGGATTGCGGGCGGCCAACGGGGGCCACCCCGATTCCTAGCTTCACGGCCAGCAACTCGCAGAACGCGATGGCGGGGCCATTGGTGTCTCCGGCGGAGCCGGCATTGGTGTCTCCGAAGCCGGCACGGGAGCTTAATGCACCCGGGTGTACGCCAGCCGGCACCTCTGCAGCAAGCGGCCCCTCCGTCAACTGCACGCCCGCCGTTGGCGGTGCCTCGACATTAGCCGAGCTCGACGCCATCATCACGGTAACTAATTAAGCCTCTCTCGGCCGAGGACTTCATCTCCTTGCCTTTGACTAGGCTTCCCTAACGCCCTACATGTTTTCGCAGGGCGCCGCCGACGTTCCGTGCACTCTCCTGCACTTCGTGAACAACGAGTTGGTCGATGTCGCCAAGGGCAAAATCGTTCAACCGGGCAACCCCTTGTTCCACGGTACCCAGATGCCACCCAACTTGTTTAGGGTTCAACTGGTTCGGGTGCTGCCAGGCTGCGACGAGGTGTTACCTCCGATTCGACCAATGGGGGCCGACGATGATGACGTGATGAACCTCAGCGCCTGCCTGAGCTGGCCCCTGCTTTGGCCGAAGAGCCAGATTCGTTTGGGGGCGGGGGACACCACCCCAAAGACAACACCGCCAGTCGTGCCGGCGCCAAGTCGGCCCCATGGCAAGACCGCCGCAACGGTGCCGGACATCCCTATGCCACTGGATCCAAACATGCATATGGCACAGGATCAGAACGACGACGACGACGATACATTAGCCAACGTCGATCAGTACTTTGCCGATCATGGGTACGGTGGCGACTTCATGGGGCCTCCTTCTCAAGAACCCAACCCAACAAAAGACGTGCGCGATCTAGCTGGTACCGTGGAGAAGCCAAGTTGCAACAAGCGTCGTCTGCAGTTCAGCTCTCAGGAGACGCCTCCAGCTACCGACTTCACCGAGCCTCAGATAGGCGAGGTGCGAAATATGATCAGCCCCAACACACTCAAGAAGGCGGTCTGTGAGCAGAACTCGGTCCCATTACAGGAGAAGAAGAAGGCACGCAAAAGAAAGACTAACAAGGGTGCGGGCCAGCCGGCACCGAGTACGATCCGTGCTCAGGACGGGCCACCTTCAACTGAGGATATCTCGAGGAGGGTGCATGTGGCGGGTAGGCCGATGCTACCGAGAAATATGCTCGATGCTGCAACCGGTGCTATGCGGAGTCTGCATGACAGTGTTCTTTCTTTGGAGAAGCGGCATCTTGGAGAGAAGGATGTGGTATACCCGGTTTTCGCGGCCAAGGTGCCAGAGGGCAAGGGCTTTGTGGATAACTCCATCGGGGGTACGATCGTCCTGCGGTTTGATGACATCCACGCTATGTTGAACCTTCATCTGCTGCACTACACCTTCGTTCGGCTATTTTCGCTGAGTATGGAGATGCGGATCATTTGCGACAAGACCCCGGACATCGTGATAGTCGACCCCTTCTACATGCGTGCCAAGACCTTGGGCAGCACTGGGGACCGGCAAGTCGCAAGTTCTTACCTCGAAGGCATCATTCTGGCAAACCAAGATAAGGATAACTTCCTCGTGCCTTACTTTCCCGAGTAAGTCCTCCCCTCAACCGCCCCGTAACATATGAATTCTTAGATTTCGATCGTTTTTCTTTTAACATTCCGTGTTTTCTGCAGTGACACACATTGCACGCTCATCCTCCTAAGCCCCAAATATTCCATGGCCACGTATTTCGACCCGGACCGTCAGTCGAACGTAGACTACACAAATGTCAAGAAGGTTCTTGATGATGTTCTCCCCGGCTACGTCAAATCTGGAGGCACCTTCACCAGGCCTATTCGTAAGT
The DNA here is from genome assembly GCF_018294505.1 of Triticum aestivum. Lineage (NCBI taxonomy): Eukaryota > Viridiplantae > Streptophyta > Magnoliopsida > Poales > Poaceae > Triticum > Triticum aestivum. The sequence continues at coordinate 77,334,790 of NC_057811.1, read as the reverse complement.
ACGGCAAGCACGTGTTCTCCCACAATACGACGTTCTACTGCGTCAAGCAGCCGCCTGGCGGTCAGAAGGGTGCCTACTACGCCATCCATCACATGCGGGCGATCGTACGGGACCATCATCAACTTCTGCTACCGAGTAGACTCAAAGATTGGTCCGCGAGCGTGTCGGCAATCGAGGACGCGGACATCAGACAAGAATTCTTTCGCATCCACTCGGAGTTTGCGGAAATCATCCATCAAGATGTCCTTCGTACCTCGGGGCAGTTCTACCTCAGAAATCAACCGTCCAACAGTGACATCGACACAATCCTACAAATGCAGGCTGACAACACCCGTTGTTTCATGACTCCCACGATAGACGGCGGCTTCATCCACGCTCCGGTCCCTTGAGTCGAGTCGAAAGCAGTGATGCTGTGTCTAGTTCTGAAACATCGATTGGCTCATGTTGTAATTAAACTTTAATGAACTTGTAGTATGTCTCTTTGGTTTCGAGAGTCGTTCAACTTAGATGTAATCGATGCTATTAATGTCTTGCTTTTCTCTTCCGATTGTTCTGTTGCATACTTATATATTGCTTATGTATTGTCTGTGAATTGGTACTAATGTTTCGTTTGGCTACTGCATAGTGATGCCGTGGTATGTCGTGTACAAGGGTAAGGTTCCCGGAGTCTACGACGACTGGGAGGAGTGTTGGAGACAGGTTCACCGATTCAGCGGTAACAGTTACAAAGGGTACGCAACTAGGGCCGAGGCCGAATCTAGATACGCCCGCTATCTAGCGGGAGAGGGGAGGGAGCGTTGGAGGAACCGGATGAAGACGAGTTTCATCGTGATGATGCTCATCGTGATGACCGCAGCTCTCTTCTATGTGATGGTAGTTTAGATGATCGATATCGACTTGTAATGTGAAGACAAACTCGCGGTCTCGAGACTTGTAATATAATGTTCTATCTTTGTTCGGTCTTTTCAATTTGGAGACTAATATGATGAATTGTATTCGGAGACTAAAATGATGAATTGTATTCAGAGACTAATCTTCTATTGTATTCGATGAATCTGTTGTTGATGTGTGCTGTCTATATTTTGTCCAATTATACATTTTGTAACCTGTGCAAAAAACAGAAAAATAAAAAATAAAAAAAACCTAATATTCATACTAATGGCGCATCACATCATAGTGCGCCATTAGTATGCCAAAGGATACTAATGGCGCATCACTAAACAGTGCGCCATTAGTATGCCGAAGTTACTAATGGCGCATCCTGTTGTTGTGCGCCATTAGTATGCCAAAGCACCTGGGTATAGATGGCCCCCTGGGAGGCATACTAATGGCGCACTATTGTATATACTAATGGCGCCTCTGGGGTGCGCCATTAGTATACCAGATACTAATGGCGCACCAGTGGTGCGCCATTAGTAAAATATACTAATGGCGTGGCACTAATGGCGCACCACTAATGCGCCATTAATGGCCAAATTAGGTGCGCCATTAGTAGGCCTTTTCCTAGTAGTGATTAGGCCAAAGAAGGAGAAGGCACACCAGCAGCAAGAGGAGCAGGCACAACAACAGTAAGAGGAGCAGGCACAACAATAGCAAGAGGAGCAGGCTGAGCTCACTCTAGTGGAACAAGAGGAGGCTGAGCTCCCTCAAGTGAAACAGGAGCTACCTCAACATGATCAATAGCATGAGCATGATCAAGAGCATGAGCAAGATGAAGCAGAGTCAGAAAGTGGAGCAGAGTTAGAATAAGATGATTTCATACCAAGTCCACCCCAGCCAGGAACTATTTTACCTTCCATCTTAGTTTGGGTATAGGGCCAGAAAATCCTGTAGGTTTTTGAACATGGATGCAGCAGATGCAGTTGGTGATTTTGTAATCCATGGTTCAGATGAAGAAAACAATCCTTAGCTTGTTGATTCACACATTGATCTTGAAGATGATGATGAATTATTTGACAGAAATGTTGATTGTGAGAAAGGTAAAGGTGAAGCAGTGCAAGAAGAACATGATGATCCTACTGAAGATGTGGATATGTGCCTACCTTCTTCTGATGAAGATAAGGTAAAGCTGAATTTCAAAAGTTTTAGAGAGCAAGACCTGACTAAACCATAGTTTCAAGTTGGCCAGACCTTTGGATCTGTTGAGTTCCTGAGGAAAGCTATCAAAGAGTACAGCTGTCAGGAGAGAGTTGACATTAAATGCCCCAGAAATGATAGGAAAGGACTCAATGCCATTTGTGAAGATGGGTGCCCTTGGACCTTGTCTGCATCATTTGATGGGAGAATCAACTGCTTCATGATCAAGAAATACAACCCAAAGCATACATGCATAAAGAAATGGTGTGTTAAGCCATTCACTGCTCCTTTTATGGCTGGAAAATATGTTGATTCTTTCAGAGCAGATGAAAACATGAATATAAATTTTTTTGCAAGGGTGGTTCAGAAAGATTGGAACATGACAACAACAAGGAGCAAGCTCAGAAGGGCTAAGAGGCTAGTGAAGAAAGTCATTGAAGGAGATGAATTGGAGTAGTACAACAACATGTGGGATTATGCACAAGAATTCAGAAGATCAAACCCGGGCAGTTCTTTCTATGTGGGTGTCAGTGATGGCATATTTGGAAGTTGGTATTTCTCTCTGGATGCATGCAAAAGGGGTTTCATGCAAGCCTGCAGGCATGTCATTTGTTTAGATGGATGCCACTTGAAGACCAAGTATGGAGGTGTTATGTTGTGTGTTGTTGGGATAGATCCCAATGACTGCATTTACCCTGTAGCATTTGCAGTGGTGGAGGTTGAGAACACTGACACGTGGAAATGATTTTTGTCAAATTTGAAGAGTGACCTGGGAATACTAAATACAGAGCCATGGACTATTATGTCAGACAAGCAAAAGAGGCTAATCAATGGAGTTAGGCAGCATTTTCCTGATGCAGAGCACAGACACTGTGTCAGGCATATATGGCAGAATTTTCAGCAAACACACAAAGGAGATGTACTTAAGAACCAGTTATGGAAGTGTGCAAGGAGCACAACACGAGATCTTTGGGCTGCAAGCATGGAGGAAATGAAGGCCATCAGCTGAGAAGCCTACACATGGCTTGAGCAACTACCACCAAACACTTGGGTTAGGGGGTTTCAAAGAGAATTGCCAAAGTGTGATATACTTCTGAATAACAATTGTGAGGTTTTTAACAGATATATTCTTGAGGCTAGGGAGATGCATCTCAGATCAATGATTAACAAGATCAAAACACAGCTCGTGGTCAGATTCTACAGCAAAAGAAAGGAGGCAGAGACCTGGCCTGGCTCAATATGCCCAAAAATTAGGAAAAGAATTAAGAAGAATATAGATCTGTCAGCTACATGCATGGTTTCAGGGGCTGCTGATGGCATCTTTCAGGTTGACAACATGACCATGGCATACATTGTTGACATGAAGGAAGAAAGTTGTACATGCAAAAGGTGGGATCTTAGTGGAGTTCCATGTCACCATGCAATTGCATGCTGCAGGCATGAGAGGATTGATCCTGAGAGTTTGGTGCACTCCTGTTACAGTATAGAAGCATTCAAGCTAGCATACAAACCCATTATCAAGCCTTGCAGAGATAGGAGTGAGTGGCAGAAGATGAATGGTTGTGAAATCAAGCCACCTGTCTATGAAAAAAAAGTAGGGAGGCCTTCAAACAAGAGTAGGAGAAAGCAGCCTTATGAGATTGAAAAGAAAGATGGAACCAAGGTGATGAGCAGACATGGAATCACAATAACATGTTCATACTGCCATGAACCAGGCCACAACATCAAAGGATGTAATCAAAGAAAGGCTGGCATTTTGCCAAATCTAGCAGAGAAAACAACAAGAAGGGGTCCAAGGGCCATTCCTAATGATATGTCAGATGATGAACTTGTTCTGGCACAACAAGATGATGGCCAAGTTACACAGGAGGAGGTTCATGTCACACAAGATGATGGTCAAGTTACGCAGGAGGAGGTCCATGTTGATGGCCAAGTTACACATGAGGAGGTCCATGTTGATGGCCAAGATACACAAGATGATGGAGCAGATACACCAGTTGTTTTTCAGGCAAATTCTCCACTTTTGTCCCTTCCTTTTTTAGTTGTATTTTTCAGGCCCCCGAGACCACTTTTGTCCATTCCTTTTTGTTGTACTGATGCTAGCATGTGATGATTGTTTTGTATAGGTGCAGGACTTTGGATTTATGATGCTTCATAGGATGCAACAATCCAGACCTGTTCCTAGAGAAGATACTGAAAGCATTGTGCCAGATTCATCATTCATCTCACTGGCAGCAAGTTCTCACACTTCAGCATAGACAACAACAACTACAAATGAAGGCAACCAGACCATGAAGTTGCTGAAGATGAAAAGAGAGAAAGAAAGACAGATGGCAGCCAGGAGAGCTGCAGCACTTGAGGCCATGAATGAGACGGTAGAGAAGAAAGCAGAGGAGGCAGAAGCAAAAAGGCAAGAAATTGCAAGGAGGAAAGCAGAGAAGTCAGAAAGAAGAAGAAGAGCAGAACAAGAGAAGAAAGCTGTGGAATCTGCAGCAAGACTCGAAGCTGCAGCAGAAAGAAAAGCTGCATTGAAAGAAGAGAAGGAGGCCGGAGCCCTTGAAGCAATGGCGGCTAAAGCAGAGGCAGCACTAAAGAGAAAAGAAGATCAAGAAGCAAAGAGAACTATGGTAGCACTGAAGAGAAAAGAAGATCAAGAAGCAAGGAAGAAACAGCAAGAAGAGGCCAAGAGAATAAGAGTTGAGCAGAGGAAGCAAGCAGGGCCAAGTGGACATGTGCCCAAGAAGCTGAAGAGAGTGAACATGTTTGATGAGTTGAGATGATTCAGTGATGTTTGAAACTGTTGGAGTTGAGATGATTCAGTGTTGTTGCACTTGTAATTTTTTGGCAAAAACTACAATGAGACTCTTTGAAACTGTTAGAGTTCAGATGATTCAGTGTTGTTGCACTTGTAATATGTGTACTCAATTCAATGGCTTGATTCACTGAATTCAAAATGAAAATTGTTAGAGTTCAGAAATAATCAATGGCTTTGTTCACCGAATTCAAAATGAAAACTGCAATGAATCAGTGGTTCATTTATCTCTTCACTGGTTTTGTACTTACTGCATAAAGTAAAAACAAAAAAACAAAAAAAGGGTGGCCTGGGTCTCGAACCCAGGACCTATGGTGTGAGAAACTGCGTGCAATGCCAGTGTGATAAGAATGGTGCTTTGCTCAAGTGTTACTTGACAACCTACTTAAAGTGCTTCCACTCCCGTCCCTGTCTGCCGCTTCGGTTCCCACTGACTACATGTCTTTAAGACCAGCGAACCACCACTGCTCTGTCCACTCCCCTTCCCCTCTCTGATTCGGTTTCCACTCCTTCTCTAGTCAAAGAAACCATCAACGCCGAGCACCACCACGCCGCCGCCGACATGGACAAGGGCCCAGACTGGCAGCGGGTCATCGAGGATCTATCCGCCGACGATGAGGCCATACGCGCGGGACCTCAAGGAGATCGCGCAATGGTTCCCTAGTAGGGGGATGCTGGGTCACCACGCGCGCGGCCTCGTCAAGGTGATGACGCAGGACGAGAAGCGTCGCGCGTTCCCCCCTTGGCACCGGCGTCCATCCGGCCGTTATCCAGCGTTTCGCAATGCAGGAGACGCGCTCGGACGATCCGAGGTAGGGCACCTGGTGGTGGATGTACAGGTCCGCCCCCATGCCGCCGTAGGTTTGCCGGTCCAGGACGTCGAGCTGGCCGTCCCCGCGCCTGTCCACACGGCCTATTGGGACCGGTTCCAGCCTGATCTCCTCGTGCACGATGATGTCTCCGAGGCCAGCCTGTCGTTGGACTCGGAGTACCTCCAGGTTAGCTCCGACGAAGACTCTGGCTACGACCCCGACTCCGGGTCGTCTGGCGACGAGGAGTCATCTGGCGACAAGGAGATAGAGGTTGTGGTCCTCTCCGACGACGAGCCCGAGGTCCAGATGGTGGCGCCTGTCGCCCAACCCAGGGAGGGTGACAGGAACCACCCAATCGACGTGGAGCTCTGCCCGGATGTTCCTGACATCGTCAAGCCGTAGGTGGTGTTGGCCCTGGAGGCACAGGTGGAGGTGGCTGCCAAGGTGAAGAAGGAGAAGGAGAGGAAGATGGAGGCAGCCGGAGTGGAGGTGTGCCGCTCGGAGCGCGTCAAGAAGATGAAGATGGTGGAGTAAAGTTGCTGCTGAGATGATGAAGATGCTGGAGTGAAGTTGCTGTAATTAGGTATGCTGAAAATGTAGAACTTTTCAGCATATAAGTTATAAATATGGATGTTTTGCTTAGGTGTGCTAGTATATTGTAGCACATAAGTTATTTGTATTTGCAATGTTGCTGTTGAACTATGGAATGCGGTAGTAATGCTATATGAAATGTTGGGTTTGTGTTGTTGTAGTTATGTTATCTGAATTGTTGCCTGCTACCCTCTGAATTGTTGTCTGCTGAAGTACTGTTTCTGTTATTGCTATCTTCATTGTTGCAGCATTCCAAATGAAGAAAGCAGCAAATCTTTCCAAAAAAAAGAAACACTGACAGTTAACTTCAATTTCTTATCTAAATTTAGTTATCTGAACCCAATTTAGTTAACTGACAGATAACTTCAATTTGACTTAACAAAATGGCAACAGCAGCAGCAACTATAGTTATCTGATTTTATTAGAAATATTTACTTAACTAAATTTGGTAACTAACCCTTCTTAACAACAAAAATGTCCTGATAGCAAAAATGCCCTAGGTTAACTACACATGTCAGGAAAGATAGAAATTGATTTAACAAAAATGGCTTGATAACAAAAATGCCCTTGGTTAACTACACTGACACAAATTCAATCAAATTAAGTTACAAATAAGAGGAAAAGAGATACAAATCCAGGAGGAGGTGCATGTTCATTCGACAGACAGTACACATTCTAGGAAAGATACAAAGTCATTTTTTTTACAATGACACAAATTCAATCAAATTCATTCAGCATGCCCTTCAGCTCCCTTATTTTCTCCTTGGTGGCCTCTTTGTGTTTGAATAGGTGTGACGCCCCCGATTCGACCGTACACTAATCATACACGCAAATGTGTACGATCAAGATCAGGGACTCACGGGAAGATATCACAACACAACTCTAGGCACAAATTGAAAAAAATACAAGCTTTATATTACAAGCCAAGGGCCTCGAGGGCTCGAATACAAGCTCGATACACAAGAGTTAGCGAAAGCAACAATATCTGAGTACAGACATTAGTTAAACAAGACTGCCTTAAGAAGGCTAGCACAAACATCAACGATCGAAGAGGCAAGGCCTCCTGCCTGGGACCTCCTAACTACTCCTGATCTTCGGCGGCCTCCATGTAGTAGTATCCATCAGCGGTGGCATCTGGCTTCGAGGATCCATCATCTGGTTGCATCAACCGGAAAGAAGAAGGAAGGGGGAAAATGGGGTAGCAAAGCAACCGTGAGTACTCATCCAAAGTACTCGCAAGCATCAGATCTATTCTAAGTATGCATTGGTATCAAATGGAAGGGCTGTATCTGTGGACTGAACTGCAGAATGCCAGAATAGAGGGGAAGGCCTAGCCTATCGAAGACTAGCATCTTCAAGCAGCTCCAAGCGTCTTGCAGCATGTAGAAGAGTATAGAATAGCAGTTTAATTAACAAGCATGTTGTAACATTAATGCCCAGAGATCCTTCCTCGACTCCCTGCGAGAAAGAAATCCCAGAGCCACATATCTTCAGTATCCATTTCTAGTTGTATTAGATCAAGATATAAGTCTGAACGTCAATTACCGTGGACACGGTATTCGAATAAAGATCTTCCCTGCAGGGGTGCACCACGTTTTCCAACACGATCGATCACTCTGGGCGGACACACCTTTCTGGGATCAATGCCCGGCCTCGGAAGATCAACACGTCGTAGCCCTACCTAGGCTCAGCAGAGAGGTCCCCGCCGGTCTACATCCTAAGCACTCTGGGGTCTGGGCCCATCGCCCATTGCACTCCGGATCGTTGCGCGCAGGGCGGATCCAGGCTGCCCGGATGGCGCCGGCCCAGCCGTGCCGCAATGCTGAACTGGACGTCTGACAAAGCTTCGGCTAAAACTGCGACGTCGAGGCCCATAACTATTCTCACGTGGTGGTTAGTGCGTAAAGGCCAAAGGCCAACTCAGAACAAATACCCAAACCTGTTAGTGCATTATTAAAAGAAGTGTCGGCTGTCGGGACAAGTCCGGAGCTATCACCCCCTCCTGGGTGATACCGCTAAACAGCCAGCCGCCACCATCACATCGGACGGGTGCTCTCCAGGCCCGCCCGGCTTTCACAACGGTCTCAAGTAAGGTCAAGGTAACTGTGTGTCCAGACATCAAGGGGAAAACCCGAGGAATCACCCCCGGTGGATTCCACTCAATGTAATCATCAAGGTGAACGTAAGAGGGACCACCCTCGAGGTTCACACTTGAGGTGTTGAACGACAGAGCCGTATCGGGAATGGTGAAAGAGGAAATTACCCTCGATGACCATGACCGAGTAGTTACACTACAGAATTATCATCAGGAGTGCGTTATGAGGGATCACCCTCGACACTCGATAGTAGCTCTGCAGAGTCAAGCAACAACAGGGGCGTGATGTGAGGTGAGGTGTCGGGCTCTGATCATCGATCACGTTGATCAAGTCATCGATGATGAAGCAGGGGCAACAAGGACAAGTGGGGGTCACTGATGGATCTCTAACCAACCTATACTAAGAAGTTTAGGATAAGCAGGTAGGTAACAATAGCAGGTACAAAAACAGGCTATGCATCAGAATAGGAGCAATCAATTGCAGTAGCAAAATCTAATGCAAGCATGAGAGAATGGAATGGGCGATATCGAGATGATCAAAGGGGGGGCTTGCCTGGAAGCTCCGCTAAAAGGGAAGAAGGGTCATCATCGACGTAGTCGATCACAGGGACATCATCAGCGGTCTTGGGGTCTATCGGAGAGCAGAAGAGGGGGAAGAAACAATAAATACATAGCAAGCAAGTGCATAACAGGACAACGGGCAGAGCTAGACGTGTTCTAACGCGGTGCTACACGTTACCGGTGAAGGGGATAACATCCGAGAATGCTTTCCCGAAGTTTAGCATTTTCGGACAGATGAAACGGAGGGGGAAAGTTGCATGTTCACTGTGCTAGGGGCGTGTGGCGGACGAACAGACTGCGTATTCGGATTCGTCTCGTCGTTCTGAGCACCTTTCATGTAGAAAACTTTTTCATCCGAGTTACGGATTAATTTCTACGATTTTCTAAAGTTTTAGCAATATTCTGGGATTTATTCATAAATATTAAAACGAATTAAGAACAGTGTACTACTTTTTATACATAGCACTGGCCAGCCACAGTCAATGACATGTGGGGCCTACGTCAAAGTCAACACAGCCAAATTGACTGGTCAACAAGGTCAGTGGGACCCAGCTGTCATAGTCACATGGGCAACTTTAAAAGAATTAACTAAATTAGTTAGGGGGGTGGGTCCTACTGTCATAGAATTTAGACTAACTAGCCTAACCACTAATTGCTACTTTTTCCTAATTAACCAGGGATGGTCCTACTCCTACGCACACGGCACACACACCTCACACACGCACAATACACACAGCACGCATGCACAACACGCACACACACAGTACACATGCACTGGCGCTCGGCCATGGCTGGTGTGCACGCACGGGCACAGAGGCCACAGCGACCGAAGCTAGCAGCGGCAGGCATGGGAGCGGGCGTGGCCCGGCGCGCGTGGGCGGCGCAGCACACTGAGGCGGGCGCGAGCAGGGATGGCGGCAACAGCAGCAGGCAACGACGGCAGTATGAGCAGCGACAGCGAGCAAGTCAGCAGTAGAGTAGCAGGCCACAACGAGCAGCTCCAGCAAGAAGCGACAGCAGCTGGGTGTTGGCGCGCGGAGGCGCGGCCATGGGCGCGGCGAGCGTGGGATCGGCGCTCCTGTGGCCATTTGGTCTGGGGGTTAGGTCCTACGGGACGAGTGTGACGCGCCGCGTCCGAAGGTGCAAGCAGCACAAGCACCTACAACTGGTAACGGCGGCAGCTCGCTACAAGGCATTTGCGGTAGCAGGGGGATGGGGAAATGCGGTGGTGCTCACATCGAAGCTTGGGAAGACTCGGGGAAGCCGAAGGAACTCGGGGTACCGCAGATCGAACGACGGACGGCGGCGGCACCGAGGTTGAAGACGACCTCAATCCCGTCTGTTGAACATGTGTACATGTACGTAGGTCTGGATTCTGTATGCAGTACCTGTAGTATCTGTCTCCCTCTGTATGTACATGTATCTTAGGAGACAAGATACCGATCGCACCCCTTGTACCTATATATATGTGCCTAGTGCACGATCAATCATTTTATCGATGCACCAAATCATTCTCTACATGGTATCAGAGCAAGTCGATCTTCCAGCTTCCGCTAACCCTAGCCGCCGCCTTGGGCCGCCGCCGCGACCTCCCGCCGCCGCCACCACCCCTACTCCCCGCGCGCCACCTCCCCACCGCGCGCCTCCCCACCGCGCTGCCCCTTCTCGCCGCGCCGCCTGCCTCCCGCCG